>NW_026941025.1:0-12758 GCF_032062105.1 Saccostrea cuccullata
TTTTTCTTTAACAAAATGTTAAGTTTTGTTAGATTTCGACATTTAAAAAAAAAAACGGTTTTACATTTACGCATATCGAGAAGATTTATCATCAATGATATTACCAAAGCTGAACATTAAACAATTAACGTCTCAGAGACGCTGAGGGGGCTTGGGATTCCTCTACAAACACATTTCTACAGAAGCATGTAGTCAAAACATCGGTGCGCTAAAAGTGTGAATTTCTGACAACGTCAGATAATCAGAGTCGTACGTGGATGACGAGCGACCAGCTGACAAACAGTTAGGTTAAGTAGAGCAGAAAATTGCCCGATGTCGACATATACCAGGTAAATTTTGCTCTTGGGACTGTGAATATACTTTGAGATAAGTGGGGTAGTCGACATTACCGAGGTCGACATATCAGAGTTTTCGCAAATCATTTATATAGTAAATAATGCCGGGACCGCGGAAGGACGTCGACATATCCTTAGGTTGTCGACATATCCGATGTCGAGATACTGAAATTTACCTGTATTTGATGATGCTTGTATAATTTGTGCACTGATATTTACTAAATGTTTGATCCTAATTGATGATCAATTAAAAAGTCCCCCAAAATACCAACAGTTGTCAGTACTAATTCTATATCCTCCAGGTGTTTAGCTAAATGGCAGTAATAGCATTAAAATACTCTCATACATGTAATCAGTGCATAAAAAATACCCGTTATACAGTATTTGGGTACAGTCCACTAATTGTTTTTCCATAGGCGACAATGTTAACGTTTCTTCTCATAGCGATGTCCCTAATTTTCGTTCAGAAGTGAGTGACCCCTCAAATCAAAGCACATCAACTTGTCTTTCCTTGGTTAAAATCTCGAGGTGGCATGTCAGATTCGTTTTCCGGCAAAATGCGTCTGTCTGCGGGAACATCTAAAAATGAAAGTGAAAGTAGGGGAATTTCAGAATTCTAACTGGCGCGTTATAATACACAAAATAATTCGGCTGATCTTCTTGATAAATTACATTTTCCAAGCTTTATTGGTAGGAAAGATACTCCTTATCAACAAGTGTGAGGCTCAGTTTAGTATATCTGCCCAATTTTTTTTTTTATGCAAGTCTGCAAATTAAGGAACTTGTAATTTTTTCTGCACTACTTTCTTCTCCTACCGATTCTAAAAATAATTAGTGGGATGTACCCAATATGGAAAAGCATTTTTTTGATTTTACAATATTTCACACTGTTTGTCAATCTAGGGCATAAGTAGAGACATCATGCCAAGTTTCATGAAAATTCAACAATTAATTAAGATTTTACAGCATTTACAGTTCTATGTGTAATATCCTTAAAAAATGCTCCAATCTAGCCAAAACTGCACCCAAGTTTTAAGTCAAATTTTAGCCTTTTAATTCATTTATACCATTCTTAATCACCTTCATAACTTTAAATACATATAGTCAAATCATAATCAAGCACTTAATTGGGTCAATTTCACTTATTTTAAAAAATTAATGTATTTCCGCACAAAATATGACCACTTTTCACCCTTTAATTCATAGTTTCTCCAGAAATGACAAAAAAATGAAGTTAACAAATACCCCGAAAGTAGTAAAATAAAATAGTACTGATTATTTCCTGTCCATTGATGTATCATTTATGAAATTTGATCTATGAATAAAAAAGTTATAAGCCTTTATAATCCTATATAGCATCATTTGTTTCAAAGGAATTTTTATACCAATGCAAATTTACTCATCTATGACGTCACAATGACATCATAATAATGGATAGCTCAATACATGTGTATCATTACTTTTCCCATACTTTTTATTTAAGACAAAATTAGTGCTTATATACTATTATTAACTTTAAAAAATAAAAATATATGGTTTTGCAGATTAAATAAATAATCCACTAAAGTTGTTTTGTTTCCATGGTAACCATTTTGTAATTTGTAGGAAAATGAGACAAAATTTTCAATTTCCTGACAAATCGCATAATTTTGACTGTCAAATATTCATGAAATTTCAATTCTTATATCCGTGTAATCTTAATAATGCATAATTTACAAAACAAAGATGTAGATCTAATTAATTTGAAAATATTAAGAAAAGAAAATTTATATGAGCTGCAAAATGTATATAGCAGTGCATGTACAGATTAGTTTTAGCTAAATACTTTCACATTCTGATCACCTATTTAATATGTAAATTTCCTCACCCCCACCCCATCCCCCACTTCAATGAATTTTTTTTTAGAAAACTTTAACTTACACATTTTGCCAACTGTCACATTTTGCTGGTGCTGTTTCAAGATGTATTCAAATGGGTGTGCATTTGCTGGCCAGTAGTTTTAAACACCATCTGCATGGACCTCATGTTTTTCCTGAACCAATCACCATGAACCTAAAATAAATCAATACAATAAATGGCACAGTATCACATTTGCAGACAGACAGACACACAGACATTCAACACAATTTTACCATATTCCTCTTATGCCCATTACTTGAAATTAATCAATTTAAAAAATGATTAACTGGCTCCCACCTGAAATCACACTGTTCACATAGGTAATTAAATTAATTCAGCAGAATAGGTAAAAATCATGTTTTACTGACAATAATTGTACATTCAACAAATACATGTAATGCAATTGCTAAAATGAGAAAAACCAGTTAATGTGCATTTTCACACACATCGTTTAACTCCCAGACAACTGTAACCAGCTTCACCGCGCAACTGATCTGGAATGATGTATGTCATGTATGTGACGTGCCGATCATCGACATGTTCCAAAAACATTAAATTGTTATTTACAAATATTGTACTAAGGTATACCTCTTGTCTCCTGTGTAAAATACAATGCCCATCACCTATATACTGATAAACACTGCACTGAATAGTTTTGACAACTTTCTGCTAAGTCTACTTTCACTTCGACCTTGACCCCGATTGAATACCGATCCCGAACACATTTGTGAATTTTTGTGTATTGAAAATAAACCACAGTGGAGCATGTACTTCTACATAATTGCTTCTTAATCAAATTATATATTTATGATTCTGAATAAATAAATTTTATAAATCGATACATTTAATCTACATGATACATGTGTAAACAATGGGTGATACATATGTATGAGCATGTTGACTGTTCCGGGGGGGGGGGGGGGATAGACACTTTATTTATGAAACAATTTGTTTAAAAATGTGAATCAACAATATAAGAATAGTTTTTTTCATAAATTTGAACAATTGAAAATAATAGAAAACACCAACTTTGAAATAAATTAAGATTTATGACATCTTTCACTTACTTATAGGCTTCCTAATATGGGTACAGTCCACTAATTGTTTTTCCATAGGCGACAATGTTAACGTTTCTTCTCACAGCGATGTCCCTAATTTTCGTTCAGAAGTGAGTGACCCCTCAAATCAAAGCACATCAACTTGTCTTTCCTTGGTTAAAATCTCGAGGTGGCATGTCAGATTCGTTTTCCGGCAAAATGCGTCTGTCTGCGGGAACATCTAAAAATGAAAGTGAAAGTAGGGGAATTTCAGAATTCTAACTGGCGCGTTATAATACACAAAATAATTCGGCTGATCTTCTTGATAAATTACATTTTCCAAGCTTTATTGGTAGGAAAGATACTCCTTATCAACAAGTGTGAGGCTCAGTTTAGTATATCTGCCCAATTTTTTTTTTATGCAAGTCTGCAAATTAAGGAACTTGTAATTTTTTCTGCACTACTTTCTTCTCCTACTGATTCTAAAAATAATTAGTGGGATGTACCCTTGTTTTACCCTTGACTCTACAATTTTAGTGTTCTTTCACTAAAATTGTAGAGTCAAGGGTAAAACTTAGCTAGTGTATATAAGTTTGATGTAGCAATATATATATACATGTGGTATTAGACAGGCTTATAATGAAGCGAAGTACCAAGGCAGATTCATTATAAATGTAATTCATTGTAGCCTTTAAGTTGAAAAAAAAAGCAGTAGGTAATAAGAACTTGTAAACATCAATTCATTGTAATTAACGAAGTAGAATTTTTAATGATTCAATTTTGGCATTATTAGGGAGGGTGCCTGTAAAGATCTCTAAACTTAAATATCGCTAAAAATTGATTGTGCTTAAATTGTAATAGCTTCTTTAGTGATTTTTTTTTTTAAATCACTAATATTATTACATCGCGCTAAAAATATGACCCTCATAATTTCGTAAAATACCAATTTTTAAGGACAAAATTGCTAAATTTGTGTCTCACTAAGATTTCCACTTATACAGTAGTTTTATAAGGTAATGGTTAATTGTTTTACTGTATATTAAAATTCAAGGAAGTTAACCTTGATTTGGTATAAAGTTTTTTTATTATTATAGAATGGAACCTAGACGATCTACACGAGTTCGACAGCGCCCCCGTTGGTTCGCCGACTACGTCGTGGACTTTCCTGTAAGTCATAAAAGATTCACTTGTAACAAATTTTATAAGAAAGAAAGGAGAAAAGGAGGGGCTGGGATAAGACTGTTCTTTGATTTACATCTCCCTCTCTGAAAAAATTAAACTTTTTATAGAAAGATAGAATTTTGTTATAATTACACTCTCTTTTGACTGTACTATACGAATTTTAGACCACTTAGTGAAGTGGTACATCTCTTGCTTGATGGCAGGACCCTATTTGTATTCTACTGAGAGAAGTTGTCTCCCTTTACTATTCACCTACTGTAGATAATGTCATTCAAGTTCAACTGAATAACAGAATTTGTGTAATGTATGAGGGTTTTTAGAAAAACTTATAGACACATTAATTAAGGGAAAATGAATTGTGTACTTTGAAGAATGGTGTACATGTATGTCCGATTAGGCCATAATAAAAAATTCCTAGATTCTCATCCAATTTTTTTTTAAATCAAGGCAAGCAGACGGATTTTATTTTATATTTTTCCATTTTAGCATATTTTTTATTCACCTGGTCAATCGGTGTAGATTTATCTATAATACCCGAATAAAATAAAGTCATAGTCGAGGTCCATTTATCTCTTACTTCACATCATCACCAATCTTTCACAACTGATGACCCTTGTTTAATATACATTACAGCAATAACTGATCAGTCTTTTCAGCTGTCAAAATAAATTGGGGTGGCAGGGGATGAGAATCAAGGAATATTTTTATTGTGCAGGTCCTAAAATATAGGGAGAATTACTTGACTAACTATGTTACAGAAAACAAGACAACCTGATTGCACCATTTTCACACTTCTAAATATCTCTCAGATCTAGATTTTATGTCTTTTTTTCAAAATTAAATACATATTGTATTGCATGACTTTAGAAAGACATTATTTATTTTAAAAATGTCTTTTGTGGCGCATTGGATATTTGTGAGATCTAGATTCTCTACACCCTAGATGCAACATTTGGGCAATTTTGGTCTAATAAGGCTTGCAGTTACTTTGGAATGGACTAATCTGAAAACTTAAAACTACCTGGTAGTTACTCATCCAGAAAATGTAATCAAAATCTCAAAAATATCATTTCTATTGTAGGTTTTGATGAGATCTTTTTTTTTTCTTTTAGGTGCGAAGGTCCAGGGTGAAGCGGATGTTGAAAGCTGATGATGTTCCTCAGCAGCCTGAGAAGGTGGCAGTGCTGCCTCTTCCTGAGCCTCTACAGGAGCTGCCTGTGGAGAGGCTAAGGCAGGCTGAAGAGGTGATTGTGTCATCTCCTCAACCTGTGATGGCCAATCCAGAGGTAGAGCTTGTTCAGCTTGAGGAAGAGTGTCTGCCGTCTCCTGAGCCTGTCATAGCCCTTCCTTGGCCAGAATTTGACCAGACTGTGGAGATGGCACTGCCATCACCTCAGCCTGCTCAGGTTCTAGTTGAGGAGGAGGCTGGACAGACTGAGGAGGTGGAACTGCCTTCTCCCCAGGTTGTTGTGGGTCATCCTCGGCTTTCTAGCGTCGGGTCACCAGTGGCAGAGATCCCTCTTGAGCAGCCATCACCTGTGAGGCAGCCATCACCTATGAGGGACCCTCTGAGGCGAGGCTTTGCAGCGTTAGGAGAAGGGTTGGTGTGGCATTTGTTTAGGAATGTGGAGGCCACTTTAGTAGGTGGTATTATTTTCCCTATTTTCTCTTCTCTAATTTAAATCCCCCCTTTTCTATAAGTTTCTTGTGTAAATTTCCTAAATTTTGTTACTATAAATGTAAACATTCATCCCCTTTCAGTTTAATTTCTAAAGGATAAAACTTGAATAAAATTAATTAATACTGTTAGTTAATTAATTAAGTCATATTGTAATTTGCATCTAGGAATCTCAGTACATATAATAATTAAGGAATAAGTAAATCTGAATTTTGTAAATAACATAAATATAAACACGTTTTACAATTTTCTAATGTTAAAACCATATTATTTAAGTAGGAGTTTAAAAAAGTTAAATAAATTTGTCCTTATGTTCTCATGGATACTTCATCTAAATATCTCAATGCAAGCACACACCGTTATTTAGATGTCGTTATTCAAGAGAGTAATTAAGAGTAAATGTTAAGGTTTAATTTAGTAATATTATATAAATAGGGCCGAGGGCTTCATTTCTCTCTGAATTTTAATTTGAATAAAATCTAAAACTTACGTAAAAATATAAACAAATCTAAAAATAAAACTGAAAACAAAATAAACATTAAACGAGAGGTTAATCAACTTATGAATTTTCCTAAATTACAACAACTTGTGATTAAGTTTAAATTTTTCTGCAACTAAAAATTCAACTGTTCGAGTTACTAGGTTTAAATTAAACTTTCAATTACTTAAGCAAATATATTTAAGTGATAAGCTTGATTTTCACTAAAAACTACAGTAACCAGTGATTAGTTTGAAATTTTCCTTTAAATTAAGACATAACAAAAAGTAAATATTAAAACTTATATTCATTTCAAGACTAAGTCTCCCCTTTTTCTTGTTTTCATCGATAAATAGGTACGTTAAATTTCCATTAATTTAAATTTCTCAAATGGTAATTTAAAAATAATGTAATTAAAATTATTTAAATTTTCTTAAACGATAAAAGTAAATATTAACGCTTATATTCATTTCAAACTAAGTCTCCCCTCTTTCTTGTTAAATAGTTGATAAATAGTGTTAACTTCCCATTAATTTCAATATTTCAGAGGGTAAACATAAAGTTAATAATAATTAAAATTATTTAAAATTGCTTGAAAGATAAAAGTAAATATCAAAGCTTATATTGATTTTAAGATTAAGCCCCCCTTTCTTATTTTCATTGATAAATAGGGTTATTTTTCAGATGGTAAAGTTATTAAAATTATTCTAATTTTCTTAAAAGTTAAATTCAAATTCTTTAAATATTATAAAGAGGTAAAATCTGTTCTCATTTCAAAGAATGTTCTTTCCTTTTTTCATTACTTCCTGTGTGTGCATGATGGGTTCAGTTTTTTTTTTTTGTGTGGACGTTTTGTAATTTATGTTATTTTGTACTGTATATTCATTTTATGTATATCCCCTGTTAATCTAAGTATTTTGTTGGTTTATTAAGTAGGACTTGTGATCTTGTAATTGTTAAAATTAGATGAAAATTTCATATTTCTTAAATGCATGGGATATTCTGATTTTTCCTCTCCTTATTTCAGTTCTTCATAAAATTTTTAGATTTGATATCTATAATTAATTAAGATAAAAATAAGGCCCCTTTTCTCTAACGCGAATTGCTCATGAAGGCTAGTGGCTAAATATCTTAACTCATGCACACACCGTTATTTAGCCATGTGCATTCATGAGAGTAATTAAAATCTTAGAATTATAAATTATTTAAATCTAAAATTCTAATTTTTACTCAGTTTAATTTCTTCATTATATTTTCCATATATAATTTATAGCTTATAAAGTTTTCTTATCCCCAAGGTTCAGTTCACATTTGAAGCTTATTGTTTAACTGAGATTATTTCATTAATTATTTATTTTTGTAAGATTTAAGTAATTATAAGTATTTTGTCATTGTTTAAATATAGACAGGTTTCAGTTTCCCTCTCTTTACTGTTATCTGTAATTTAATGGAATTCTTTGTGTAAATAAGTTTAAGACATCAATAATAAATTTCAGAAAATAAATTTCATAATTAAATTTCCCTTGTAGAATCTTTTGATTATAAGTAAGATTACTGTAAAAGTTAAATAATTCTAAATGTTAATGTTTGCAGGTGGGGGCCCATTTCTTTTCACTTTTGATTCAAGTACAAGTTCCTTCTTTGAGAGTTAATATTTGATAGTTTGTGGTTGATGTATTTTGTACTGAGTTATGATTATTTATGTAAAGATTGTCGCTAATAATTAATTAGTAGCTAAGACCATTGACATACGCTTATCGATTCAAATTTTTTATTAGGATTTAATTTTATGAATTCCATCGTGGAGAAAATGAAATTTAGTGTGTGTACTTTGTATAATGAATATTTTTTTACAAGTTGTTTTGTTCCTATTTTCCAAAAATAAAATGGACACAATTCGTACCTTCAATTTGCTCACCGCATTGCGCTCGCTCACCACGAATTTTCCACGAATTCTGACGCTTCGTATGCTTTATCAATTTAAATCTGCTGATTATAAGTAATGATCAATTCAGAAAATTTCCATAATGTTCAACACTTTTATAAATGTATTGATGTGTAAAATTATAATCACTGTGTCTGTGTCTGTTTGTCTCAGCCTGAGTCCATACCAATCGTTCATTTGATGCATGTCTTTGCTAATGCATATATGAACTGTTTTTTCATGCTTTAGTGACTTTGTTTAATGAACTTAAATTTTGATTTATCCTCAGCTTCTCACAAGCAATGATCAAACCAAACTTGATGCTTCTATTGACCCGTACGAAATTCAGAGACGTATTACGCCTGGATTTTTTGCAAATCCTGGCGTACAAGAGACATATTCTTAAAAATACGGTTCATTTTCAGGCGTACACATATTTTTGCCAGAAATACGTCTCCTTTTTTCCAGGCGTAATTTCTAAATCCGGGCGTATTTTCTACTTAGTCTCTTTGGCACAAGGAATTTAAAACTTAGAAAATTTCAAAAGGCGTATTTTTGAAAATTCTGGTGGATTTTTCAACTTAGCCAAAAAAACTTAGTCAACTCATTCTCTTTTATAAAAAGTATTGAGTTACATAAGAAACATTTTTATGATATTATATAACTGAAATAAAAAACAAAATATTGCATGATTATATACATTACAATATTGCATTTAGTTTGTAATTAT
This sequence comes from Saccostrea cuccullata, assembly GCF_032062105.1. Taxonomy (NCBI): domain Eukaryota; kingdom Metazoa; phylum Mollusca; class Bivalvia; order Ostreida; family Ostreidae; genus Saccostrea; species Saccostrea cuccullata. The sequence goes on from NW_026941025.1 coordinate 9,264, forward strand.
ATTAAATATTATTCAAAGCAATTATTTTTCATAAATTAAATTGATTTTTTTTTTTAGAACTTTGTCCCATGGACCTGAAATTTTGTCATTCCCATTTTTTTAAAAAAATTGATATTATTTTTCTTAACACAAATGATTTCTATAACTGTAAAGTAAATAGTATATTCTTTGAACTTCATGATTTGTTTAGTCAGGCTATAAACATACATGTTATTACATCATTTAAATGTTTTTCTTATAAAATGCTTTATATTTGGTATATTCAGATACTATTACATTACCATCAACTTTCACTTCCCTAGCCTAACCTGCTGGGATTGTGCTAATTACTTACAGATGTGTTGAGCATGTTTAGGGACGACTTATCTGTGATGTTGTAAACCTTTCTAAGAACGGCTTATCAATTTACATCCGGTTTGTGTACAGCAGTTCTATTTCCCACCCTAATTATCTTTAAAATAAGTGAATTCATATAGTGAATATACCTTGTTTATACATTGATGGAATTTTATTTTTATGTTGTGTAAACAAAACAGCATTTTTTCTTCAATTTACAAATTGTACTGAGTAGAACTTCCAGAAATCATAAAACTGTTTAGCTAACTAGGGGGTTGTAAACAACAGCATCTGCATCCAAGTATTTGCGCCAATTTTAAACAACCAGGCAGGTCATGCCAAGAACAATGAGATTAGAGAAAGCCACAACAAAGCACAGCTGGTGTAGAAGAGGTAATTATTTTGAAAACATAGCTTAACATTGAAACTTTTTATCTATGAAAATAAAAGACAGCTGAATTTGCTTTTGATTTGCAGAGCCAGATGTTAATGATTGAAAAGTGGGTCAGTAGTATTTTGAATTACATAAATTATTTTCTAGTGTTTTTCTTTTTCCAGAAAATGATTTACATCTAAATCCTTATCACAGTTGGAAAATTGATTGAATGATGAAATGGTCATAAGAGGAGGAGAAAAGATATTGCAATAATTAAGAGTTGACCAGCAGCATTATAGCTTTCCATAATTGCAATTGCCAGTGAACTGCAGCCATTGGAAGATTGCATCAGGAAGAAGATGACTGTTTGCAATGCCAGTTATAAAACATTCAAACTTCTTTTTGTGAATATTTCAATCTATGAAAATGTGATTGGGGAATGTGATGTGAAACGTGAATGACAGAATCGCTTGTGATTTGCATCTTTTTATGCCAATTTAAGAGTAAAAAGAATGACAGGAGTACTCGGCATGATTCTCAAAACTGTGATTCACTGTGATTACTGGAATGTTTCAACTGTTTTACTATAAAACTCAGCCTTGGATGTTAAAATGCTGTGAAATGGTTAATTCTAACATGTAACTGTGCTTTGAAATAGTAAATGTAAGATTATGAATTTTTAAATTTTATTGACAATCCTTTATTTGAATCTCATTCACATTTTATCACACTGAAAAATATTCAGAAAATAAACGTGATGTATGCTAAGCTTAATTTGTCTAATCTTTTTTAGTATATAGTCAAAAATCTTTGTACTAAAGTTGATTGTACATTTATATTCATGCTATAGTTGTAGCTCCCATTGCAGTAATATAATTAATATTTATTAATTCAAATCTATTTAAAGCAGGCGTATTTTTTGTACAGGCGTATTTTTTTTGTACGGGCGTATTCTTTAATACGGGCGTATTTATTTTGCAGGCGTATTTTTAAGGGTATGCTTGAAATCTAGGCGTAATTCTATTATTAAAATTTCCAGGCGTACTCATTTGCATATTTCGGCCAAAAATACGGGAGGATTACGCCTCGTGTACGCCCGTATTTTACATTATACGCCTGGTTTTATATATTCATTTCAATAGAGATTTTCACAAGGATTTTTAGATTAAAATACGCCTGGATTTTTTTGAAAATACGTGACTTAAATTTCGTACGGGCATGCTTCCTCTGATGCTGTATCTGACCTACATGTCTTGATTTATTGACTCAGATTATTTTCATTATTAGATTGGTTTCAAACTGATCTAGTTCTTTATCATGTATCTTAGGATGCTGAATCCGATGCTTACTTTTGATGCTGCATTAATGACCTACTTGTTCAGAGCTGACACAGATTATTTTCATTATTAGATTGGTTCCAAACTTATCTAATTCTTTATCGTGTATCTTAGGATGTTGACTCTGATACTAATTGGATGCTAAATATGACCATTGCTTTACTGGCTCAGAGCTCAGATTATTTTCATTATTTAGATTAGGCTGTTTAAAGTTAATTCTACGTTTAACGTCACATCTAAAGTTCAAAACCTACGAGGGAGGGAGGAAAAAAATAAACAAACAAAATTTTCAAACAATTGTGAATTTATTCAAATTAACCTCTTCAGTACATTAAAAACATTACAATTAAGTAATAAGAGCATTTAATTGATATGACACCTAAGATTAATTTCCCTAGCAGAGTTTTTCCTTAGTATGTAAATCAGTTTGAGTCCTATTGTTAGCAAACAATGTAGTCTAAGACTGAATGTGCAGGAAAGTGGCTTTTAACTAGGCCTCAGTTGTCCTTTGGATTTATATTGCCACACGTCCATGGTACCCTGGAGGCAAATGCTTCTTCTTGTGGGAAAAGTTGATCAATATCTACAATCAAAATTATTGAAGACAATATTTAAAAGTGTACATGTTGAAATATCCTCAAATTGAATTATGTCGTATTTTTTCTTAGTACTAGATCTACTAGCATTAAGTTTTGAAAGTGTGAATACTAATATTTGGACCATACTGATAGCTGTTAGATTATCTTTAATACCTTGAATTCCACACAAAAGACAGGATTCTTCACATCTTGGAATACCCCAACCACTTTCCTTACTCTCCTTCACTTGAAAGGCCTTATCTTCGGTAAGCTTCTCCCTGTTCAAATGGTTATGACAAGTATATTATCTTTCCCAAAAATTGTAGCTATTTGTAGGTACATAAATTATGAAGAAATCAATTACTTTACTCATTACTGTTCCTTTCGATTTTTACAGAAATATTTTTAATAAGAAACATATTAGTAAGATTTAAATGATGCTTTTCACTGTATATAAATCTTGGTTTTTGACACAGTTTCCACTCAGTAAAATTTTTTTTTCGATTCTCTCCAAAATACAATGAAAAGTTCAGCCAATAGAATATCACGCACCGAGTCTGTCACTGTCAGTCTGTACATATGATTCGAAGACTGACAGAAAAAAATCAACAAACAAGACTTTGTCATTAATATAATCATAAAATAATCTATTTTTTACTTACATTTATGGTCCCAAAGTCTTTAATTCTCTAGTTTTCATTAACCAACTGCCTTAACCATGTTAACTGCGGCTATTTCTGTCACTACGGGAAGCAGAATTCAGTCGCTAATTGAAGAACCAAACCGGAACGGACATACGGAATTCCGAATTGTTTGTTTTTTTCAAAGACGAATTTCTCATAAACCTACGCGCGCGGGTGACGTTAAA
>NW_026941026.1:0-12829 GCF_032062105.1 Saccostrea cuccullata
ACAACTTTTTTTTAGGCCAAAAGACACTACTTTAAGAAATCTAATTGCAAAAGATTAAAACATTTAAAATATTTCCTGGAGTAATGATGTAAAATGTTTTTTACAAAAACGTTAAAGCTTCTTGGGATATCGACTGGAAAAGAAATGTTTCGTCACAGCTTCAATTCTTTGAAATCATCAACATACCTTACTTACTTAACCTTTATCATCTGCATATGGGGTTTGTGTCTTTTAGCTTATTTGATATGCAAGAACATACTCTATATAAACAATTTCTAAATCGAGATAAGCTATTGAAATACAGGTTGATGAAACAAGAATATCACCATAGTCTCGTTTGAGTCTCGATTGATGTCATCATTAAATCAAATGCTGACTGATTTTTTTAAACCAATTGTTAGCCCATTATTTACACACCATTTCCGATTCACAACAAGGTGCACAAGGTTTGTACTGGTAAGGAAGGGATACTCACTCCTCAGTGGCCTCTGATCCCACTTCTGATGGAGCTTTTTTGGAGCTCCGTGTTTCTTAATCTGCATCGATTTTTTTGGACTTGTTGAATACTATTACAAATTTTGGAAAAAGTGAAATAAACATTTTCTCCCATTATCATTTTACCTGATAATGCTAGATAACGGGTAAACCTTTATTCCATAAACTTATCAGTTTTTAAGGCAGAATTTGTGTATTTCTACAACATTGTCCTCCATAGGCATAAACAATACATTTTCAACTAGGAGACTTATTGTTCACAGAACAATAAGAGGTCTTTCCACCTTCTTTGAATTTCAATTTTTTTTATATCTGACTCCTTGAAATTAACTTCCAAGAAAAAGAAACCAAAATTGTCTGAAAGCGTAGAAACAATAAAAATAAAAAAAATGGAATGACCTTGACGTTTCACCTTGAAAAATATTCAAGGTCAAAGGTCAAGGGTCACAATGCAATTGACCCCATGTATCTACGACTTACAGTTTTCAAGTTATAAGGTTTTATATTAAGTACAAAGATGTTAAAGGGCAATAACTCATATAAGGGGTCATCAGATCCTTTCGCACTTATACAGTGAAGTTATGCCTCAAATTCCTAAAGACATTAGTGAAGGTTTGGTGTCTCTACGGTCTACAGTTACCGAGGAGTAGCGATTACAAGGTTTTTCGCACAAGGGGCAATAAGTTTAAAAAGGGTTAATCTTAGGGAACAAAAATTAAATATTTAAAATAGTTTTAAGAGTACATATTAATGATGCAAAGACATTAAGTATATGTTTAAAGACAAAAAAGATATAAAAAGAGCTTAATTTCTCAAATTTGGAATGACCTTGACCTTTGCATTAATTTCATGATCAAAGGTCAATGAATCTTATGGAGTTGTTTCCATGTCTCTTTCACTTCTCGTTTTGAAAATTTTTAATTATTTGTAAAATTCAAAAAGTTTCAGGGCAATAACTCATTGAAGGGGTCACTGAATACTTTCGCAATGAATAGATTTCAGAGTCCTTTCAATTAGTCGAAGACTTTAGTGAAGGTTTCATATTTCTACGGTCTACGGTTTCGAAGGAGTAGCGATAACAAGGTTTTTCATACAAAGGGCGATAACTTTAAATAGGGTTAATCTTAAGGGATACGAATTAAATCTTTTTAATAGTTTTAAAAGTACTTATTAATGATGCTAAGACAGATTGTATATGTTAAAAGACAAAAAAGATATAAAAGGAGCTTAATTTCTCAAATTTAGAATGACCTTGACCTTTGCAAGAATTTCATGATCAAAGGTCAATAAATCTTATGCAGTTGGTCCTATGTCTCTATCAATACTCGTTTTGAAAATTTTTAATTTTTTGTAAAATTCGAAAAGTTTCAGGAGCAATAACTCATTGAAGGGGTCACCGAATACTTTCGCAATGAATAGATTCCAGAGTCCTCTCAATTAGACAAAAACTTTAGTGAAGGTTTCATATTTCTATGGTTTACGGTTTCGAAGGAGTAGCGATAACAAGGTTTTTCGTACAAAGGGCGATAACTTTTAATAGGGTCAATCTTAAGGAATACGAATTAAATCATTAAAATAGTTTTAAGAGTACATATTAATGATGCTAAGAGAGTTTGTATATGTTAAAAGACAAAAAAGATATAAAAAGAGCTTAATTTCTCAAATTTGGAATGACCTTGACATTTGACCTTTGCATTAATTTCATGATCAAAGGTCAATGAATCTTATGCAGTTGGTCCCATGTCTCTATCACTTCTCGTTTTGAAAATTTTTAATTATATCTAAAATTCATAAAGTTTCAGGGGCAATAACTCATTGAAGGAGTCACCGAATACTTTCGCAATGAATAGATTCCAGAGTCCTCTCAATTAGTCGAAGACTTTAGTGAAGGTTTCATATTTCTACGGTTTACGGTTTCGAAGGAGTAGCGATAACAAGCATTTCTTGGGAAAGGGGCAATAACTTCGAAAGAATTCAGAGTTCATATACGCAGGGTTTTTTCCAAATATCTCTTACAAAGTACATTCTTATAAACTATAAATCTTTTCAAAAGACCTTGAAACAAAAATTGTCCGGCGAAAAATAATAAAAATAACTCAGGAGACTTATTGTTCATAGAACAATAAGAGGTCTTTCCACCTTTTTAAATTTCTTATAGTTTTATATTTTACACTCTAAATTTAATTTTAAGGGAAATGGCTTAAAAAAAAAATGAAAATGTAAAAAAAAAAAAAAAAAAATTTTAAATGACCTTGACCTTTGACCTTGAAAAAATTTTCAAGGTCAAAGGTCAAAGGACACATTGCAATTAACCCCATGCTTCTACCATTTATAGTTTTCAAGATATAAGGTTTAATAGTAAGTATAAAGAAGTTAAAGGGCAATAACTCATATAAGGGGTCATTAGATCCTTTAGTACTTATACTATGAAGGTGTATCTAAAGACCCTTAAGACATAAGTGAAGGTTTGGTGTCTCTAGGGTCTACAGTTTTGGAGGAGTAGAGATAACAATGTTTTTTACAGAAGGGGCAATAACTTTTGATAGGGTCAATCTTGGGGAACATGAATGAAATCATTTAAATAGTTTTAAGAGTACATATTAATGATGCAAAGACTGATTGCATATGTTAAAAGACAAAAGATATATAAAAAGAGCTTAATTTCTCATTTTTGGAATGACCTTGACCTTTGGCCTTGACAAAATATTCAAGGTCAAAGGTCAAGGGTCACTATGCAATTTACCCCATGCTTCTACCATTTATACTTTTCAAGATACAAGGTTTAATAGTAAGTCTGGAGAAGATTAAAGGGCAATAACTGAGATAAGGGGTCATCAGATTCTTCTGCACTTATACAGTGAAGTTAGGCCTAAAGACCATTAAGACATTAGTGAAGGTTTGGTGTCTCTACGGTCTTTGGTTTCGGAGGAGTAGCGATAACAAGGTTTTTCACATAAGGGGCAATAACTTTTAATTGGGTTAATCTTAGGGGACAAGAATGATATATTTGAAATAGTTTTAAGAGTACATATTAATGGTGCAAAGACATTAAGTATATGTTTAAAAACAAAAGAGATATAAAAAGAGCTTAATTTCTCAGTTTCGGAATGACCTTGAACTTTGACCTTTACATAGATTTTAAGGTCAAAGGTCAATGAATCTTATGCAGTTGGTCCCATGTCTCTACAACTTCTTATTTTGAAAATTTTAAATTATTCCTAAAATTCATAAAGTTTCAGGGGCAATAATTCATTGAAGGTGTCAAAGAATGCTGTCGTAATGAATAGATTGAAGAGTCTCCTAAGTAAGTCAAAAACATTGGTGAAGGTTTCATACCTCTACGGCTTATGGTTTCGAAGGAGTAGCGATAACAAGATTTTTTGCGAAAGGGGTAATAACTCCGAAAGGGATCAAAGTTCATACACGCAGGGTCAACTGCAAAAATCTTTTATGAAGTACATTCTTATGGACTAAAAATCTTTTCGATAAATCTTGAAACTCAAAATCACACGGCGGAAAAATAATAAAAAAAATAATAAGAATAACTAGGAGACTTATTGTTCATAGAACAATAAGAGGTCTTTCCACCTTTTTAAATTTCTTATAGTTTTATATTTTACACTCTAAATTTAATTTTAAGGGAAATGGCTTGAAAAAAAAATGAAAATGTAAAAAAAAAATTTTTTTTTGAAATGACCTTGACCTTTGACCTTGAAAAAATTTTCAAGGTCAAAGGTCAAGGGACACATTGCAATTAACCCCATGCTTCTACCATTTATAGTTTTCAAGATATAAGTTTTAATAGTAAGTATAAAGAAGTTAAAGGGCAATAACTCATATAAGGGGTCATTAGATCCTTTAGTACTTATACAATGAAGGTGTGCCTAAAGACCCTTAAGACATAAGTGAAGGTTTCATGCCTCTACGGTCTACAGTATTGAAGTAGTAGTGATAACAATGTTTTTCGCATAAGGGTCAATAATTTTTGATAGAGTCTATCTTGGGGATCAAGAATGAAATCTTTGAAATAGTTTTAAGTGTACATATTAATGATGCAAAGACTGATTGCATATGTTAAAAGACAAAGGATATATAAAAAGAGCTTAATTTATCATTTTTGCAATGACCTTGACCTTTGACCTTGACAAAATATTCAAGGTCAAAGGTCATGGGTCTCAATGCAGTTGGCCCCATGCTTCTACCATTTATAGTTTTCAGATACAAGGTTTAATAGTAAGTATAAAGAAGTTAAAGGGCAATAACTCATACAAGGGGTCATCAGATTCTTTTGCACTTATACAGTGAAGTTAGGTCTAAAGACCCTTAAGACATTAGTGAAGGTTTGGTGTCTCTACGGTCTAAAGTTTCGAAGGAGTAGCGATAACAAGGTTTTTCGCACAAGGGGCAATAACTTTTAACAGGGTTAATCTTAGGGGACAAGAATAAAATCTTTGAAACTGTTTTAAAAGTACATGTTAATGATGCATAGACATTAAGTATATGTTAAAAGACAAAAGAGATATAAAAGGAGCTAAATTTCTCAGTTTTGGAATGACCTTGACCTTTGACCTTTCCATAAATTTCAAGACCAAAGGTCAATGAATCTTATGCATTTGGTGCCATGTCTCTACGTCTTCTCGTTTTGAAAATTTTTAATTATTTGTAAAATTCTAAAACTTCCAGGGGCAATAACTTATTGAAGGGGTCAATGAATACTTTCGCAATGAATCAATGAAGTGTCTACTAAATTAGTCAAAGACATTAGTGAAGGTTTCATTTCTCTACGGTTTATGGTTTCGGAGGAGTAGCGATAACAAGCTTTTGCGAAAGGGGTAATAACTCCGAAAAGGTGACAGTTTATATACGCAGGGTCAACTGCGAAAATCTTTTAAGGAGTACATTCTTATGAATTGAAATCTTTTCGATAAATCTTGAAACAAAAAATCACACGGCGGAAAAATAATAAAAAAGAAAAAACAGAAGGAAATCAATAGGTCTTTCCACGGAAAGGTGGAAAGACCTAATAAGAAAAAGGAAAAAAAGAAACAGAAGGAAATCAATAGGTCTTTCCACAGAAAGGTGGAAAGACCTCATAATAAACAGAAGAATATCAATAGGTCTTTCCACAGAAAGGTGGAAAGACCTAATTAGAATTAAAAGTATGTACAATACGCATAACTTAATCGATGCCTTCAATGAGATCAATTTAGGAATATTGAAAATATGCTTTTTTCAATAGGCAAGCTTCCTCGGCATTACATTTATATACATCTGTCAAATCACATCTACCATAAAGCACACTTAGGACGCTAATCTGTTACATATTGTCTTTCTAAAGTCACCAAAAGATATCATATGACTGTATGAGTCTTCTATAGCCACCGCGGTCGTTTCGAATACTGGAAGCCTTCCTTAGTCACGATGTCTATTTCATGACCAGAAGTCCTCTATTTATAGACAATTAATTGTCTAAGTCTATTCGATGCCAAGGAGTATTCTCTAGACACCAATGTCTATGTCTCTTCCATATAACAAAGAGTCTTCTGTTTTCATCAATGTCTAGACCAAGTGTCTTCTATGGTTATCGATGTCGAATCCATGACAAGGAGTGTTCAAGAGACATCTTACTTGGTAGAGTCCAGTATCCGAACGCGATTACAGCAACAACCAAACCCATGACAAGTGTCATGTCATTGACGACAGGTGCAGAGTTATAACTAAATTTTCCTCCGAGTGCACTACACCTAATAACTTTACCACTAGACGGAAATGCTTTCAATTTGGTATCGATGTTCACAATGTCACAGACCTGGAAAATTAAATTTTATTTATGATCATAAGCAATTTTTGCAGATATCCAATCGTTTATTTACGGATGACATATGTAAGTGTATGGAAAAAAGGTTTTTTAAAATTACCTGTCTCATAAAGGATAAAATGGGTACATCTAGTCAGGATGAACTTGATTCAGACGGGAATGTCCCAGCATGTATCGTAATCGTCGCAGTATTGGTACACAGAAGCAGTCGCGTCTCTGAGAAACCGATTTTGGGAGCAGAATTCCTTCTTTTTTATTGCAAGTGCCTCCCAGTCGTTAACTTTGTCAAGTTCTGTTAGCACACCAAACAACGGAACTGTGATAATGATAAACATGATAAACATAGCCAGAAAGTCATGACATCTCATTCTTTTAAACAAACTGCAAAATTTTAAAAAAAAAACACACACACACACACACACACAAAAAAAAAAACACAGACACACACAGGTGTATTTTCATGAGAAAAAAAATGTTTTTGTGAATTATTTCAATTTTATTTAGCTCCAAAACATTTAACCTGTTTACTCATCTGGAAAATATAGGTTAGATCCAGCGTGAAAGCAATTCCATTAGTGTGCATTCTTAGATGTTTCATCCATGCAAGCTTGCTCAACATTGGGCCCATTGTTACTTGGAAATGTGAACTGCATAAAAAACTTAAAACTGTTCACTCTTTCGAAAAATGTAGCTCAGATTCAACATCCAAAGCAAGCCTGACAGTATGCATTCTTAAATATATCATCCATGCAAGTTTGGTCAGCATAGGATTTTTCTATCGTCAACTTCCCTTACTTATGCAGCAATATACTTTCATCACTTGCATACGAAGTATATAAATGTCAGTTGATTCGATACCAAAGAGCATGCTCTACGTATGAACAGTTTCTAAAACGAGGTAAATTATTGACAAGCAAGTTGACGAAACAACAAAATAGCAGTTTCGTTTAAAGTAACGTTATCATTTCGTAAGTTCTATGGTCGATACAATGGCCTTGCCAGCAAAAATACAGTTTATCATTGAGTCAAATTCTGACACTTTTTTCATACCAATTGTTAGTCCATTATTTATACACTGAATTAAGAGGTTTTTTTTGTTATTTCCTGATCATAACAAGGAGCACATGGCGTGTGTGACCGGTCGGCAGGGGATGCTCACTCCTCCATGGCACCTGATCCCACCACCGATTTTTTCGTTGGTCCGTGTTTGCTCTTCCCTTATTTTGTGTTGTTTTATGGTTTTAGTTAATACTGTTCGTTATCTCCATATCCTTCTTACAGTTAATTGGAAAGTAGACCTACACCAAAATGTTTACCTGCCGAAAAATGGCCTTTGCTATTTTGCAGCATCTGAAACATTATCTTGCACAGAAATCTTCCATGCATGTCTGATTAATGTAGGGCATGGTAGTACTAAATGCCCCAAAAAACCCTTTAAACAGGGGACGCCAACATCACCCCGAGGGTATGAATTTCCCCCTAGCTTTCTTGAGGTGAGCTTGAAAGGGAAATGAAATGTGAAAATAACGAGTAATTTTGTTAACCAAGCCTGAGAGTTGATTGGAATTAAAAAAAATCTAGCGAAAACACACGCGGACAAAATCATTTTGGACGGGGGCAGACGTGACCCCGTTTTTAGTTTACTGTCAAAGCACCAAAAAGGAAGCCGTGGTGATAACACATGAATTAAATCTACGCTATATGAAAGAGTGCAGAAATTGTTTTGATCAAAATGTAAACATTTTGTATCAAATCAAAAAAGTGATATGAACTTTTTTCTAAATCAATTTATTTATTTTACCTCCTGCCTCTAACACTGCCACCTGTCTTACGGCGTTTAAGATATTGTGAGGCAGAGAAGGACGGGCCCAGGTCATGAAAATCAGACCGTCCCCCTGGTTCTTTCCGGTTTTGATAAATATGCCATTGCCTGTTTAATGTCTTCATACCTAAATGAAAACAAGTAAATGTTAACATTCCGTATTTGTTTAAATATTTCAAAATTCTATTGAAACTAGATACTGGAGCATGAGCTCACTAAATGATACCCCCCCCCTCTCCGCCTTCCATTGGTGTAAAATGGAAATGTTCATGTTTTGCTATGATAAACACAATATACTCAGTATGTGTCGGATCAAAAAGTAAAATAGGAGGTGCACAATGGCAATATGTAATAAAGATTCTGTGAAAGTTTCATCAAATTTCATTCAGTGTTATGAGAGGAGTTGCGGAAAGAAGGGGGACCCCAAAGCGTAACAGACGGACGGACGGACAGACGTACAGACGGACGGAATTAACGATTACATATACCCTCCCGCTTTTCAAGCGAGGGGTATAATGATAAATTGCAATGATGCCCACAAAGCGCTGTACTGTATATATAGTACTATTTTCAGGAGCTCTATTCATCAGTTATAAATAAATTTTTGTAAAAGAATAGAAAAACAATACCAGCTAGGGTATATTTTTATTTATTTGAATAAAACCCCGGTAGATAAGCTTAAAGCATTAAATGCAGTAAAATTTTAACTCACCCATAAAACTTCAGTGCATCTAACAGTTTGTGTTTTTCTGTGACCAGCCCAAATAAACATATTTAGTAAGTTCAGTTTTCTAAAAATATTATTGGAATCCATTCAAATTAATGATGTTGGATAGGGGGGTTTTTCTGTTTTTGAGTCCAGGTATTCATCCTTAGAAATCCTGGAAAGAATAAAAGAAGACTAGTATCAGATGCAATCAATCAGTCCTTACTTTATAAGTTGACATGTAAATATTAAACTTTTTTCGTAATTTGACGTTGAACTCGTTCAGTACTCACTGAATAAGTAGACGTGTAATAAAAAGTACTTACTGTATAAGTTGACGGTTTGTTCCCCCATCTGAACCATCAAGTCCCCCCTTTTTTTCCACTTGCCAGCAGTTTGACGAAAAACTTGAAAAACAGAGTTGATAAAGGAGGATTTTCCCCCACCTTGCTGTCCAAAGATAACCAAATTTTTTGGTACTTTGCATTTACTCAATTCTTTCTAAAAGTTCTAGCTCTTTGTCTTTTAAATTAGCAGTTCTTCCTAATGAAAAGAGACAAAATGGCAAAATTATTGTTTATTTTTCGAAACACTCTATTTTCGTGAAATTTGATTGTAATTTTTTTTGTTCTTATATTCAAAACAAATTTTCTTATTATGCTTAAAGCTTATTTACTTATAAAAAGTGAAAGATATGCAAAAATGATAGTTTTAAATTGTCTATATACTTTCAAACAGAAAGTCGTATATTGAGTTTTTGAAAAAACTTTTTTTTTTTTTTTACCCTTATATGATGTATAAATAAAATCGAGAACATAATTAAAGGAAAAAATAAGATAATGCTATATTCTAATGTGTTAAACATTGTTATACCTTAAATCAATATCTGAAAAAAAAACCCATCTCCCCCTCTCTCTCTCTCTCTCTCTCTCTCTCTCTCTCTCTCTCTCTCTCTCTCTTTAAAAAACAAATTAATTTACTTACTTATATCTAAATTAATCTAAGGGAGATTTTGATTTTCAGAGCTTATATATGTGTTTATTAACAAATCAGTCGAATAGATATGCATTCTTTCATTTAGAAAAATTTAAATGATAGATGTAAAGATTTTACAAGGGTTAGAGAAAATGTGAACCTACTGCTTCCACTGACGCCCCCTCCAGATTGTTCCTCCACATCTGGTCTACCCTCGGGTCACTGGAAACAACTGCCTTAAAAACGTCAGAGCCTGGTGTCTGAATAAAAACCCCTCTGAAAATTAACCAGGTATATAGATGTACATATGTAATGTAACTGAGGGGGGTTTCTGTACGTTTGTTCACGTAAATATTTGACAAACATTTGCTGTTCTTTTTCCATGTTGAGCCCATCGGTAATTCGTAATTTTTTTGTTTAATAATAAAGACTTATTTTACAACTACTGAAACAATGAAGTTGTCGTGATAAATATTCCTCATTTTTTAAATAAATCCTTACCTTTTCTCCCAACCTAACGCTACTTTTATTTCCTGAACGTCTGACTTCAGAGAAGACACTTGATCTAGGAGTACTTTTTCTTTCTCACAATCAGCTTAATTTTTTCTATAATAGCTTCCTCCCCTCCCCCTACTGGCCTAATGTTATCAAGGGCATCTGAGTAGTTTTTGGATGTGTAAGTCTGTAGTCTTTGGCACACCGGAAATTGTTGTCCAGTAATTATTGAATGTTGTCTGTGAAGTCGAGGTAGCTCCGTGACCATATAAGTTGTTCCGTATTAACCGTATCCTCTCAATATCATCACCTACAGTAATTTCTCCTTCTGCAGGATGATTTCCCCCCCCAGCCTTTTGTTGACTTTTGAATCGTCGTACAAACGTGTCTAGCAATTTGTATAAAAGTGAAATGTCAAAATCCTTAAATCCATATTTTTTGCGTTTCCTAAAAGTACCAACTGATCGGGATAGAGGGTTGAAAAATTCCTGATGATTTCGCTTTGTTCAACACACATGCAGGGGTCACCTCCATTTCAAGAATATCTCTGTATGCCTGAGTTAAATCATCATTGATTGCTAGTCCAAGCTTAGCAAACCAAACCACCATCGGGATCTTGTCTAGTAGACATTTCACTGTTCCAGTTTCTTCCCCCAGATCACTATGTAAAATTGAACATAGAAATACAAGAGTTTCCAGGGGTTCTTTACTGGTTTAATAAGGACTTTATTTCTTAGCCCTAATTCAAATCTTAAATGACTTCAGACTTTGTAAACATCAAGATTTGTGCATATAATTAAGTTTTATTACATATACAATCAGGATTAATTATTAAACAAAAGCTTACCTGGTGATCAGGTAACCTTTTTAAACATCAAGTGGGTACTATTGATTACGTTATTAGCAGACCTTATTTTGTATTCACATGAAGCAAAAAGGGAAAAGGGTGAACTTAGCGTGCATAAATCCATAGCTTCAGATCTAGTATATAAAAATCGTATTCAAAATTTGAATTCAATATCTAGAGTAAAGTTATTACACATATGCTGTAATGGTGGGGGAAAAAGGTATGGAGATAACGGACAGTATTAAATATCAAATCCGTAAAACAAAATGGATACAAAACAGGAGCAGACAAACACGGACCTCCGAAACATCAGAGGTGGGATCAGGTGCCATGGAGGAGTGAGCATCCCCTCCCCCGGGTCACCGTGTTAAAAAGGAAAACTTTGATATAATTGAGATTTAATTTTTCACTTACATGTTTGTCATGCTGTAGGCTTGTCGCTCGTCATGTTAACATATCTCCTTTATCAAAATTTTATACATTAAAAGAATACAACATTTCCTGTGGCTCAAAGTCCATTAAACGATATAGATTTGGAGCAGAACAAAAAAAACCCCAAAAAATCAGGTGGGATAATTTATAATAGAACTTGGGGGGCAGGGTTTAAGTACCTCCCCACTCCATTTTAAAAAAGGGAAATTTTAAAAATTGTGTGATATACCCTCAGACAGAACTTTTTTATAATTCCCATTATTAACTTAAACAGAGTAAAAGGAAAGTCCTTGATCATAGGAAATAATCTGAGAAATCTTTCCATAAACAACTTAGAATAATTTGTCATATTTATTCAGAAGCAATTTTAGGAATGTGGTATCAAGTTTGTTCAAAAATGATACGAGGGGTTTGGGGCACTAGAGGTAAAAGTTTTTTATAAGAATATATTGGAATCATCATGAAAAAAAACTCCTAAGCCATGATTATTCATATATTATGGAAGCATCCTCAGGTAGTGTAGATTTAAATATGTTCAGATTTACGGTGGGGAGGCTGCGGCCAAGATAAGCAATTAGAGTTTTACAAAGGAATGCATAAAAAAAAAACTTTTCGTAAGTTCCATTGTCGATAAATGACCTTTCAGAAAATACTATTTATCATCTATTCAAATGATGACTGGCGTTTTTCAAAGCTGACTAGTTTTTCATACTAATTGTTAGGGTATTATTTATACACTGAATTGATTATTTCTCATCATGAAGAGGAGCACATAACACGTGTGACCGTTCAGCAGGAGATGCTCACTCCTCATGGCATCTGATCCCACCTCTGATATTTTGGAGGTCCGTGTTTGCTCTGCTCCTATTTTGTATCGTTTTATGGACTTATGATCTTGAATACTGTTTATCTCCATTGTTTCAAAGTAAAGTAATTCGAACAATGACACACTTATGAAAATTCAAAAACAGAAATTTTGCTATCAAATTTAATTTTTTATTACAGTAATGACTATCCATTTTTTAAGGACAAGCCCTGTATGGAACTCAGCTTTTTTGAGCTCAGGAGAAATTCTGAATTAATCTTCTCTCCCAATTGACATAAAGCTTTCCGTATTTGTGTAATGTTGTTATCCTTTGAAATCATATCAAAATCAAAAATAAATTACGTAGACAGGTACATTTTGAATATTTCGATTGTTATTAACTTCATCCACCCCATCAGAAAATAAATAAATTA
>NW_026941027.1:0-12964 GCF_032062105.1 Saccostrea cuccullata
CCATAATATATGTTCACATTTTGTTAAAAACCTTTTTACTTAACGTAATAAAGCACTGACAGAAAGGTTTGATGTTTTCACCTCACATTGTGATGACCTCGGCCTAAAATAAAGATACATTGACATCACGTAATAATGCTTTGTTGCAATAGAAATATACACTCACAAAAGGGAATGGACTTTGACTTAATGTAATGATAAATTAAATCATAGAGCACATGTAAAACGAAATTAACTTGACGTAATGCAATTTTGACCTCACATATTAAAGAAATGAAATAATATAAAGAAATATTCATTTCACGTAATAAAGTTTTAACACAATGTAAACATATTTTCACTTCACATAATGAACTTTGGTCTTCAAGTTATAAAGTGCCGACATAATGGAAGAATGTGTTTACTTCATGTAATGCAGCATTGACATGATGTAAAGATATTTTTACATCACCCCATAAAAAATTGACATAACCTAAAGGTATGTTCACATCACGTAATGATAGATTGACATAATGAAATTATAGTTTTATGCTATAAGGCAGTGATGGCGTTCCATAGCACAGTCTTTGAAAAGGATACTATAGGCCTTATTGAATTGTTAAAAATATTATCTTTTTACGCCAGTGTTTTGTGAGCGGGTTTGCTTTCTTTGTTGTCTTCTAGCAAATAAATGTAGATTAGTAAATTGGAGTATGAAGAATTAATATGTGGTATGCATGAAATCGCCTGACAATGTATGTGTACAATATTTTGTATTGTATACATAATTGTATACATTATTTTTGCACCTCTGACCAGTTTGTTTGAAGTATACATGCGAACTACTATAAGTCCCCATTCACCAATATTTTGGTTAGGGCAAATAAATTGAACTGAACTGTACCGTTATCTATTTGGTGGTCTAAGTTCATCACTGTTAAGCAGCAAAATCGAATTTGCTTGTATTTAACCAGTTTAATAAATATTCAAGCAATCTTATACCTGTTTATCTTTGTCTTTAACTCCCAATTTTCTTCAGAATTTGAACGGTTTAAAAGAAATTTAAAAATATTTTCCAGTTTAGAATTATTATGATGTATGTGTATGTAAATATTTCCAAGATTTGTTCGAATTATAATGACTTTATGTATGCAGTATATTTTTCAAGATTATTCTTTTAGTTGTAATACTGGTAATGCTTAAATGTTTTCAATATATGAATTACTCAAATAAAAAAGTTAAATTCTTGATGTGTTTAAAGGAAAGTGATTTGAAAATACTGTTAATTCGATAATCCTAAATGCAATTAAAATCACATTCTCCCTTCAAATACATAATTTCGAACAAAAATTAAAATGGTTGTTGAAAGTTTTGTGTAAACGAGGGTCATTGAAAAAATTTTTACACATTTTTCTAACATTTTTATTTAACGTCATATTAAATCTTAATTTCGTACACATACATTAACAACAAATTCGAATAATTTGAGAAAAAAATAGGAAAATATCTTGATATTTATAAAAATTATAAAGATTTAGAAGAGCAAAATTTGGGTCATAGAACAACGTTAAAACTGAGTAATTTTCACTCAATAATTCCTCGTTTTGACATATCCAAATTGCTTGAGTATATAAATAAATAAATGGCAATATGAATACCAACAATGAGTTTTCATTTGTGTCGAAAGAAAACTTGCTGATTTGATGAGGGTGTCAAGTCGTATAGAATGCACCAACGGGAAAGGAAACAGTGTGTAACAAAAGGCCCAGGAGCCACATCGCTCACCTGAGCAATTGGCTAGGAAAAAGCACATATCAGATCAGAACTGAAAGTTTACTGAAGGGGGGGGGGCTTAAATTTTAACACCCCAGGGGGTCATGATTTCAAACAAACTAGAATCTTCACTACCTGAGGATGATTCCCTATAAATATCACTAGGCATGGTTTTGAATTTGAATCTACACTACCCGAGGATAATTTCACATGAGTTTCATCTTTCCTGGTCCAGTTGTTCTTGAGAAGAAGATTTCTAAAGATTTTTTCCTACATGTATATATTCCTATGTAAAACTTGTGTTAGTGTTTCTGCTCCACCCTACCCCTGCGGGTCATGATTTGATCAAACTTAAATCTACACTACCTGAGGATGATTTGATATGAGTTTCATCTTTCCTGTCGAATGGTTCTTGAGAAAAAGATTTTTAAAGATTTTCCCTATATATTCCTATTTAAAATTTTGATCGGCCATTTTGGCCACACCCTATCCGCGGGGGTCATGATTTGAACAAACTTGAATTTAAACTACCTGCGGATGATTCCACATGAGTTTCATCTTTCCTAGCCCAGTTGTTCTTGAGAAGAGGATTGTTCTTGAGAAGAGGATTTTTAAGATTTTTCAACATATTTCTTATGCAAACCTTTGATCAGCCATTTTGGCACCACCTTACCTCCGTGCTTATGATTTGAACAAACTTGAATCGTCACTACCTGAGGATGATTCCCTATGAATATAACTAAGCATGGCTTTGAAGTACTTTTAAAAGGTTTCCCTATATATTCCAATGAAAAAAATTTGATCGGCCATTTTGGCCCCACTCTACCCTCGGGGTCATGATTTGAACAAACTTGAATCTGCACTACCTGAGAATGATTCCATAATTATGAGTTTCATCTTTCCATGCCCAGTGGTTCTTGAGAAGAAGATTTTTAAAGATTTTTTAAACATATTCCTATGATAAAATTTGATCAGCCATTTTGGCCCCAACCTGCACGGGGGTCATGATTTGAACAGAATCGAATTTATCACTACCTTGAGGATGATTCCATATAAATATAACTAAGCATGGCTTTGAAGTACTTGAATAGAAGATTTTAAAAGTTTTACTAATATATTCCAATGTAAAACTTTTATGGGCCATTTTGTCCCCCACCCTATCCTCGGGGGGTTATGATTTGAACAAACTAAATCTACCCTACCCGAGGAAAATTATTTACATGAGTTTCATCTTTCCTGGCCCAGTGGTTCATGAGAAGAAGATTTTTAAAGATTTTTCCTGTATGTTCCTTTGTAAAACTTTGGTCGGCCAGTTTGGCCCCACCCTAGTCCCGGGGATAATGATTTGAACAAATTTAGAATCTACACTACCTGAGGATAATTCCATGTGAGTTTCATCTTTCCTGGTCCATTGGTTCTTGAGAAGAAGATTTTTAAAGATTTTTCCTATATATTCCAAGTAATACTTTGATCGGCCATTGTGGCCCCACCCTAGCCTCTGGAGTCATGATTTGAACAAAATTGAATCTACACTACCTGCGGATGCTTCTACATGAGTTTCATCTTTCCTCGCCCGGTGGTTCTTGAGAAGAAGATTTTTAAAGATTTTTTCCTATATATTCCTATGTAAAACTTGGGTCGGCCATTTTGGTCCCACCCTAGCTCCGGGGGTCAAGATTTGAACAAAGTTGTATTTTCACTACCTGAGGATGATATCAAATGAGATTCATCTTTCCTTGCCCAGTGGTTCTTGAGAAGAAGTTTTTTAAAAATACCATTAATTTTTCTCTCATTCATAATTATCTCCCCTTGGAAAAGGGCATGGCCCTTCATTTGAACAAACGTGAATCTCCTTTACCCAAGGATACTTTGCAGCAAGTTTGGTTAAAATTGGCCCAGTGGATCTTGAGAGAAGAAAATAATGTGAAACGCTTACGACGACGACAACGACAACAAATACGACAACGACAGACAACGGACAAATTTTGATCAGAACAGCTAACTTGAGCCTTCGGCTCAGGTGAGCTTAAAACCAATAAGAAAACGTATTGATTACCAAAGGGAAAACTCACCGCTGTGTAAAAATACAGCACAAACTAATCTTAAACAATATTATAAAAAAAAAAATAAAAATGCCACAATGCCGTCAAAATCAAGTAAGCGAAACAAAATTCAAACTTGATCAAGAAAATTATATATTACATTTCCAATGCCGTTGTCCGAGATAAAATTACAAATAGTTAATTTACTTTATTTCCTCATCATTGTACTGGTTCATCAACAGGCGTGATTAAAAAAATTTCGTTGCAGAGCGGAAAATATATAGACAAGAAGCGGGGCTTCTAGCACGCGAATTGGCGGTATGAAGAGTATGCAAATATAAGGAATTATTTTAACTGTCAGATTTTTTGATTTCATGACAATGATCAATCGATTGGCTTGCGTGATATCTTTATGCATACATGTAAACCCCTTCAGCATTTTATGCAAATTATCACGCAATCCAATCGATCGATTACATCATGCAATCGAAAAAAAAGGCATGTATTCTTTTAACAATCACATACCAGAAACCACCTAAATATCTGCAAGCGGTTCCAAATCCATGTGGAACAACTGACAGAGGGACAGACAGGCACCTAAACGGACAGACAGACAGATTAACAAACTCAGAGAAAACATGTAGACTCATCCTGTTTCACAGGTAGGGGTCAATTATTAAACTTCTCCAATGATCTTGACTATGTCAAATGTATATATTTCATGTAGCCATTGCACTTCACTATCATCAAATTCATAGAAAAGTTACCTCCCTTGTAAATGCATATCCTTGATTCAGTTTCTTAGAGAGGAACTTGATGTGATGTGATGTTATCTTATGTACCGTAAATATATAGAAAACATGTCTAGGCATTGGGTACTACACATAAAACACACACTCACCGATTGACAAATTACCATCACTTTAATTATGAAATAAATGCCATAGGTTCGCTGTAGACATTTTTACAATAAATATTGTACATGTACCCTAGTAAATAAGTAAATATGTAATTCACATTACTATCAAATCACAAAATTTCAAATTAATTACTAGAAAAATGATCAAACAAAATGTATGGTTATTGAAGAGTACAAAATTTAATGTCCAAAAAAAAAATCATGTCACAATCACAGCAACTTTTTAACTTCCAATACCACATTAAAGATATCAACCTATTACAAGTGCATGACATAAATTCATAAATTTCTTACGAATAGACATCAAATCAAAAATCTTCATGCTTACTTTCTACATGTATCATGTAAGTAAAAGTTACACCTTAAACACGGTAGCAGCGAACACCTTATAGACATGTAATTGTTAACAAGTGTGCACGTAAAAATCTCTTATGAAACAATATACAAATAAGTTTCATGTTTAACTTACCAACTTGGAAGCTTTCTGTCATGGAAAAAACAAAGACAAACATGATAATCAACACAGTGACTTTTAAAGCAATATGAATAGTAAACAAATTCTACAATTGTAAAGTACATGTAGGTATTTCATCTAAAAAACAGAAGTTTCTGTCGAGACTGAAGCTCTACAAGTTTTTATTTACAACAAAGGAAGAGAAAAGTAGCAGTTGGGGAATGAAACTTTACAGCAGCAATGAAAATAATAATGATCCTTGATTAAGTCTCTTTATGTTCTTAGTGTAGTCTATAATTGCATGCCAGATTATATCATTATCAGACTAAAACTGTATTTGGTTGATTGATTGATTGAATACTGTTTTACGTCCCTCTCCAGAATATTTCACTGATATGGAGACGTCACCATTGCCGATGATGGGTTGCAAATTTAGGGGCTTTATGCTCGGTACTTACGGCCTTTGAGCAGGGAGGGATCTTTATCATGCCACACCTGCTGTGCACGGGGTCTCGGTTTATACGAGTCAATCCTAAAACTGCCCCATTTAGTCGCGTTTTACGACAAGCAAGGGGGTACTGACGACCTATTCTAACCCGGATCCCCACGGGACAACTGTATTTGGAATAGCATTTTGATAGTATTTTACAGAAATTTCTATCTTTAGTAAACAAGGCAATAATGTTCATCAAAACCGAAAAAAATGATGAATAGAATTGTGTATCTTAGTGTAGTCAACTTTTGTACAAAATTATATTGAAACAGAACAAAACTGTAGGAGTAGTATTTTGAAAGTATTTTGAAAACCGATAAAGAGAATCATGTGTCTTAGTGTAGTCTACTTGTGTGCCAAGTTACATTGAAATCACACCAAATTTGTAGGAGGAGTAGCATTTTGAAACAATTTCACAGAAAATTCTGTTTAGTAACCATGACAACTTCGTTAATAAAAATCGAAAACCGATATACCTTATTGTGTATCTTAGTGTAGTCTACTTGCGTGCCAAGTTATACTGAAATAAGACTAAAACTGTCGGAGGATTAGTATTTAGAAAATATTTCACAGAAAATTCTACGTCAAGTAACCATGGCAACACCGTTCATCGAAATCAAAAACCGATATATAGAATTATGTATCTTAGTCTACTTGTGTGCCAAGTTATATTGAAATCAGACAAAAACTGTATGAGGAGTAGCATTTTGAAACAATTTCACAGAAATTTCTATTTCTAGTAACCACAGCAACACCATTCATCGAAATACTAAAAAAAAAACGATGAAAAGAATTATGTATCTTAGTGTAGTCTACTTGTGTGACAAGTTATATTGAAATCAGACCAAATCGGTTTCACTGAAATTTCTATTTTTTAGTAACAACGGCAACACCGTTCACTGAAATCAAAAACCGATACGCAGAATTGTGTATCTTATTGTTGTCTACGTCTACGCTAAGTTATATTGAAATCAGACCAAAATTGTAGGAGGAGTAGCATTTTGAAAAATTTCTTACAGACAGCTAGACGGACGGTCGCCGGACTCATTACTATCGCATAAGCTCTTCTGGTCTCTAACCGCATGCATTTTCTTCGTTTAAGGAGATGGACTCGGACCAAAAGCAGTCAAAGCTTCAGAAACTCATGGTCATCAGGTGTACATTTAAGCAGTTCACAAGCCTTTTAAAAATACTCACTTAGCTAACTCTCAGCTTCTCTCAATATTGTGTATTTTATAATATAAGCCATAAATCATGTGAATTTCATGCGATCTCGTGTCTTCTGATAAGTACTAGGTTCTCTTTTGATGCTGTTTCTAACTAAGGCACTTGCAAATGATTCAAATTCGAATGGTAAATAATTTTAACACAGGAAATACGCATGATTTTTAAATGGAAACTATACAAATATAATGAAACAAACACTGTTAGAGCACTATTTAAAGTAGATACGGAACAAAATATGTTTTACTACATCTATTTGTTCATTAAATTGTTCTATAGTAAACATTAAAATGTGTAATCATAATGAATAAATAAATAAATAAATGATATTCGTAAAATATTAGTAAAAACAGCAATTTCCCTTAAGGGGCAAAAAAATATATATATAATAAAATAATTAGAAAGATGAAGTCGCCAGTTTTAAATGTTTACTTCCGGTTTTCAACGTTTGCTTCCGGTAAGAAGGCAACTCGCCCTCAGCAGCTTGATGATATGACTTTTAGTGGTTTCCGGCGAGTGCGGAAGAAGAAAGTCTGTGTGTCAGAATGAAGAGTGTTTTCCTTGTATTTAACTTTATTTTTTGTTGAAATAAAATATTCATCGTCTTAATCTATCAAAAAAAGTACAGTATCTTTTGTGAAAACTAAAAATTGAAGATTCAACATGAGAAATGTGAAGGTTATCCTCACTGTCGAATTCATTTTTGGTAAGATTTTTCTTTACTATTTTATGAATTTAATGACTAATATCATATAATTTATTTATTTGTAATGTTGTATGCTTATTCAAGAATTCCATTTGATTTATGATAGATAAAATGTTACTTGATTCACCCATTCATTTATTTCATCCAAAGTGCTTATATGCCCCAATCAGATATCAAATAATGTTTAAACAAATTAGTTAAAAATACTTAAGGCTTGGGGGTTGTTTTGAAAAAAAAAAAGATTATTTTCATGCGGTTTGACATCGCTATATGGTACATGTACAATGCGAATTAGAAATATCAGTTTAATAATTTTTTAACGTAGTGAGGACAAATCGAGAAGACAAAGGAAGTGCAATTTAAAACTTACATAAAAATAGACGTTTGTTTCATTTTTTATTTTGGAAATACTTTTTTGAAATTAGCAATGGATTAAAATTGCAGTGCTACCCTGAAATTTCCAAACATGTAACATAAATAGTATTCAAAAGGGTTTAAAACCTGTTATTATACTTTTTATTATATTATTTATCTAGAATTGATATTGTGTTGCAATGGAAAAACCACAACATCTACAACCCTTTCAACCACAAGTATGCCGCCATCAAACAATCTAACATCGAATGCTTCAGTTCCATTTTCTACGACTGCTCAGAACTCGACAAACTCGACAGGAAGTACTACGATACTAACCCCGGTTTCCACAACAACTATTAGTCTTGCGTCAACAAATAATATTACATCGAACATGTCGAATTCTTCGACAACAGTTTCACCAATCAATCAAAACACAACCCTTTCATCACAAAACACAACACTGCTTTCATCTGTGTCCAGCACCAAGAATGGTTTGGTCAATTTAACAACCACAACCCAAATGACCGGTTTAGTGAGTATGGAAAACAGAACTAAGACAATCAGTGGTAATACCTCGGCAACAAGTAATACAACTACAACTAATCAAACATCTACTTTTTCATCGACTCAAGCTGTGAAATTTTACAATGAAAGCACCATCTCAACAACAAAGCAACTTGGCAATATGAGTAATGTGTCTTCAAGTCTCAAAACAACGACAACAATGAAAATGATGAACAGTTCGACAAAAACTCCAACCACAACCACTCGGGTCATTATTTCAACAACCTTAGCAAAAACAAGTCAAAGACCTAGTACAACCACTGTTCCTAAGGTCTTACCGTCCACTTCCATAAAAACTACACAAGCTATGATGACGTCATCAAAAATAACAACGACCAAATTGATGGCGGAATCAACACATGATCAAGTCAAGTTAGCCCCTGGAGAAAGCAAGGATCATGGCGATGTCTCCACAACAGGTATATTTCTCAGGTTAATGAGTACTGAAGCAGGCTTACGTCAATTAGAGGGTCCATGTTTTTTTTTTCTTTTCTTTTTTTTTTTCCACCATAAAAATTTTGTATTGAAATGTTTGTTTATGAGCTGGTTGCAGGATTGTTTAAGCAGTTTCAGTTTGGGGAAACCATTCCCAAATAAAATCCCTTGACAAATTAACCATAATATTGTTTAAATTTAATAAAGGGTGCACAAATATAGTCTATAGTAGGTATGCTATACTCTGAAAAACTAACTAGGAGGGGACAAGTCTAATCCCCCTTAACCCTTCCTTGTCCAGATCATACGACAATAGAATGGCCCCAAGTTACGATAAAGTTAAGTCAAATAAAGGTTAGTTTAATTCAGTGGTGTATTTGTAGAATTTGGAACTGAAAGAATTTGGAACACTCAAGCCCTAACCCCCCACCACCCCCCCACCCTCCCTATTTTAATAGGCATATGGTGAGAAATACCCTTCATTTTTCCTTCATTGTTGAAATTATTCACTTCTTCCATAAACATGGAAGAAGAAAGTAAATTCAGTTTCATTTTAACCCCAAGTATACGTTAAACTTTTACTACTTTTAGTACACACTGTATATTGAAGTCTGAATATGCTAAAAATCAATGTATTAGATTTTCTACAGCAGCTTTATGTGCCTCTTCGTAACGAAAGAAACTCTTGTGTAGCACGCCCTTTGACAATGGACACACAACAAAATAATACCCAGTCCTAACATCTGATGCTGTCAAGTAAACATGTACCTCATTAAATATATGTATTCAATATAAATAAGGGTATCCACGATATGCACATACAGAGATAATCATTTTGTCGAAATTCATTCATCTGTTTAACCAAAATGAAATCAAAATCTCCTTACATTTATATCGATGTAAATCAGCGATGATTGTGTTAAATAAAATCAACCAAAGTATAAAATTGTGATTTCTTTTAAAAAAATTTTTCTTTCCTTGAACGGTTGTGTTTAAAAAGGAAGGAAATTACTTAAATTGTTACTTTCTAGGAAACTACACTTAGTGCATGTATCGACACATCTAAAATGTGATCACTTTTCATATAAATTTTGACTTGTAAATATCAGAATCATTCATATTAGGATGTGTCCTTGAAATGAAATAGAGTATATTTAAATAGCAAATAGTATTTCAGCTAAAATGTATATTTTAAACAATTTCAAGTCAGATGAAACGTAAACCTCTAAAACATGAAAGGTTGGATTCGGCCATACATGAATGATCGACATCCCCCGCCAATTAGTCACACCCCGTTGTGCTTCCAATTATGATCAGTAAATAATGAAATATTTTTAGTTTGTATGTAATGACCCTTCACAGAGTATAAAAAACATAAGTTAGAATTTGACAAAATGATAGATTATATTTTGTGGACAATGCTTTGAAACCAACTATATAATTTACGAAACGATGCTTATAAATAAGTGTTTCTTCAACTTAATATTTTTTCATTTACTTACTTTGATTAAGAAATTTAAAAACAAACAAATTCACTACCTGTGTAATTGTTTAGCATTAATACAATCATAAATTGTTTTAATCTTTTTGGCCATTCTGTTCCTCATTTGTTGCTTATTATGTATGTTCAGTCTTTTGATCAAGTATATAAAATAATAGATAGTGTGCGACCCAGTTTCTGACCAAATTATGTTTTTTTTTATTTTAATTTTTCCTTCATTGGTATTTAAAAGGGTATATGCATTTTTTAAATGTGTCACATGATTAATTTTTCTTAACTTATGATTTGTTTACTTTTATTCTATTGTTGTAAAAGAAGCATTTAAGCAAATAATGTGATTGGTATTTCTAAGAGTCACATGATTGATTTGCCAGTAATCGTGTGATTTTGTTTATGTTGTAGTTGCAGTCTCTGTGGTTACTGTCGTCATCTTCATCTTGATTTCGGCTTTGATAATCATCTGCATCTTAAGAAAGTTTGTATATTTGTCTTTATCTATTTCTTATAATAAGATCAAATATATCTTTTTATTTTCTTTTCCCTTTAAACTATTCCGTGTATAAAATGAGAAAAAAAGTTATTTTTCTTGTACAAGAACACTACATATTTAAATGAATTTCTTTCTCAGGCACGCGGAAGAGTAAAATTGTGTTATTAAGCTTTTTTTGTCAATTACTTAATGCTTAAGAATACATGTTTAAGCTAAGTATATTTGTTGAATTCTGATTTCAAACTAGTTACTGATGGGTAAATGAGCAGTTCGTTCATAATGTTCTTTGTTTGTTCTGGCAATTTTTCGAGTTACAACTTTTGATGTAAAGCGATGTGTATTTTTTTTCTTTGAAGACGCTCGAATTCCAGAGAAAATCCGAAAATAAACACAAACACCGGTTTCACACCGACGGTACATTCTCCAAGCAACATAAAACTGGATTTCGAAAATCTAAATGACGCATCCGCACCAGGGGAGTTTCACCACAAATCTATGATTGACCTCGAATCTCCCACACCCGAAAACGAGGCTTTGCAGACCGTAGCTTTATTGGATCATGCAACGGATGAGTTTGGCTCAAGAGAAATAACCACTTTTCACACTAGCAAAAACGAGAAAGAGGATGAATTAAACGCATCTGGGAATCAAAATGTTGGGGATAACAGGATTCTTCCGACGATGACTCATCGGAAGAAGAAGACGAGGAACCGGAAATGGGGGAGAAGAATAATGACAAGCGTCAAGTTAACCCTGAAGATAAAAGTTTACCGGAAGTAGGGAATGGTGAAAAGACAGTGAATAGCAATTCCGTGTCTGACGTTGCAGTGAAGGAAGATAGTTCGATGCCAATGACAAATTTTGTTTTGGAATCTGAAACTCCAAACGCTCTTCCTCAAGAATCTCAAAGAAAAAGTGTTAAAGTCTCTGAGCTTTGATAAAAATGATGTTAGATAAAAAACTAACGTGTGTACTTCTACATTGGGAAAGTGTAAAATGTACACGATTTCTCTAAAAGACCTTTACAATTGTGTAATTGTCTTTTTTAGATTTAAGAAACTCATGTCCTTTTGTATGCAGTTTGTATTTTTTTTTTTACCTGTCAAATATGAATTTAAATGACATGGATTTATAAAGTTGTGTGAGCGTGTGATTTATTTCTTAATCCAGAAGCGCAATTTCTTTTTTTCTATTTTATTCTTCTTCCTCAAAAAAATGCATGTGTTTATATAGGACAAAAAAAATCAAGTTTTATCGTGATTGGAATATTTTCTGTGCATATTTAGAGGACAGAAATCCCCCCCCCCAGGTTATGTGGTCGAAGCTTTATTTTTGGGAGGGGACGGGGGTGTTATAATATTGTTACAAAAAAGGAAACAAAACACAAAAAAACTGTATTTGAATATAATAAGACTTAATTCAGTTTTTTGGGGATTTGTTTTGCTTATATCTATGTCCAAATATCAAATACTGGTAATACAATGAATAGAAAAACGTAATACGTAATTTTTGAAATATAGAAAGGTTTAAAATTGGTTCAAACATGCATACAAACTCATTTCTTATGGACTTTCTCCTAGGTTCAAATTAACGTATACATTACCAGTTAAACATTTCAAGCTACGGTTTACCAGGAAGTTAACGTATATCTAGGACAATCAATACACTAATTTCATACACTTCCTGCTTCTTATATAAAAGGGATGCTTAATTTACAATGTTTTATAAACGTGAATGAAAGTGTTTCTGTTAATTTGTTTGTGTTCTTTTTTTTGATTCATAATTTATCATTTTTAGAATTAATTAATTTTAATTCAATTTTAATTATTTTATATTTTCCTTTCATCAGCTTCCGCTTAAATCAAAGCCACATGCATTACGGGCATACAAAGAAAGAGGGCTTAAATAGGCTTTGCCTGCTGCCCCATCCCATTCATTTTATGTGAATAATAATATTTTGTATTTAAAAAAATACAAAGAAACATCACATTGATCCTTATGATTCATTTTCATTAAAAATGCACATG
>NW_026941028.1:0-13102 GCF_032062105.1 Saccostrea cuccullata
TAAGAAAACATGCATTAATACATGTGTATGCAGAGTATTTACAAAAAAAGTTAGTAAGTCACTATCAAACACATAAGTGCCCAGTATTACATATACAGTAATACAAATTTTTCAGATACAATTTAGTTATTACTTTCATGGCTAAATCTTAAAATATATACTGGGAAATTTGACGTAAGTTTTTCTGAAGTCTGCCAAAAATTATAGACGTATTTGATACATGATAAACAGGCATTCTGAGAGTATTGCATAAGCTATACATGTCCCATACCAGGTTCCCCTTTTTAGGTCACCTGAGTAAACTCAGGTGACCTATTGCTATCTGTTTTCGTCCGTCGTCGTGCGTTAACATTTGAACATTTTCAGCTTCTTCTCTGCAACCACTGAACCAATTTCAACCAAATTTGGCACAAAGCATCTATGGGTAAAGGGGAACAAAAATTGCGAATTTCATGATCCCTGCCCCCCCTGGGGCCTGAGGGGTTGGGCCAAAACCACTAAAATTAATGCAATCTTTAAAAATCTTCTTCTTTACTCCTGGACATCAAGCAATCGAACTGTTTGCATGATTGTAATCAGCAATGAGTCCTCTACCAAAATTGTGAAATTCATGGCCCCAGGGTCAGGGGTTCTAGTGCTAGGGCGGGGCTAAATAAGTAGGTAGTGAAAATGCATTATTTCTTTGAAAATCTTCTTCTCTGCTCCTGGGTATTAAATAAACCAACAAAGTACATAGTTATGATGAGCAAGAGTGCCTCTACCAAAATTGTGAATTTTATGGCCCCAGGGTGAGGGGTTCTGGTGTTAGGGTGGGGCTCTATTGATTATGTAGTGAAAATACATTATTTCTTTGAAAATCTTCTTCTCTGCTCCTGGGTATTAAATAAACTAACTAAGTACATAGTTATGATGAGCAAGAGTGCCTCTACCAAAATTGTGAATTTTATGGCCCCAGGGTCAGGGGTTCTTGTTTTAGGGTGGGGCTCTAATGATTATATAGTGAAATGCATGAATTCTTTGAACATCTTATCTTTTGCTCCTGGTTAATATGCTAATGATCTAATTACATATTTAAGGCCAGGATTTATTTTATTTTCAGTTGTACAAAGCCTCCGCTCAAGGTTTTGAATTTTCAGAAAAAAATGAAACAATTTTTTTCTTTCCAATGTCAAATTTGAGTCGGGATCGAGATTTCAAATTTACTAACTCGCACTTCCGGTTTTACGATACGGTGGGTAAATAAAGCTAGATCTGAGAAGATAGCTTGGTTTAGTGTAAAATTCATCGATAAGAGTGCCATTCAAAACGTTTCACCCGTTCAAAGGACAAATAAAATGCTGACGACTTTGTTGCACAATGACATGCTGGAGAGATAATTATGTATTCGTTTCAAAAGTAACTGTAAATTATTTTCCTCCCCCAGGTTTTAAACTGCCCGTGGTAGCTATTGCATATTGCCAGGGACATTGTTTAGGTCTCTGTTATAGCTTACAGTCTAAGCATCATTCTTCAAAAAATGGTTGCTTATGCATCAGATGTAATGAATAAAACTATGGGAGAAGTGAAGTCCATTTGAGGAAGAAATGAACAATAACCTGAAGAAATAAAAAAAATTCAACTATTAAAAGGCAAGAATATACAAATATATACAGGCATGTAGTATCATTTGTATCAGCCAGAAAAATTATTTTACACTTAATTGAAAAAATGTTGACCCTACTCCCCAATACTCCCTGTCTGTTTTATGATAGGAATTATAATTTTAGGCATCAAGTAAATTTTAGAACAATGTCTACACATTCACCTAACACATATTAAAAAAATGAAGATATATTGAAAGACTTTTAAAGAACTGATTTTTTAAAATATATTTGGATCAACATCACAAAATTTATATAACTGGCCCAAACTGGCAGATGATAGAATAAGCAATTAAATGTTCTACTTTCCTATTTGTAAGCATTATGTGTCCAGTGGTAAGGAGCCTATTAGGATAGCTTAAAAAAAGAATGTACAAATGTTAATAATTGATTTATCAAAAAAAAATTTTTATTTCCTTCTCCTTCGGGACTTTTTTATTCTCATGTTCATAATTAAACCTAAACATAAAAAAAAATGCTGGCCTTATAATGAAGAAAGGGGCCTCTTTCAAAATTATAGATAATTTCAGGGCTGCTGGGTCAGGGGTACCAGGGGGGTACTTTGACTAAAAATAAATTAATGCTTTGAAATCTGCCCTTTGATAAGCAATGGTGCCTCTTTCAAAATTTGTGAATTTCATGGCTTTTGGCTTAAAACACGAACCAAATACAATCGCTGGAAAGTTGTTACATGATACTCAGGTGACCTATAAGGCCCATGGGCCTCTTGTTTAAAATATATTTTGACCAACATCACAAAATTTATATAACTGGCCCAAACTGGCAGATGATGAAATAAGCAATTAAATGTTCTACTTTCCTATTTGTAAGCATTATGTGTCCAGTGGTAAGGAGCCTATTAGAGTAGCATAAAAAAAAAGAATGTACAAATGTTAATAATTGATTTATCAAAAAAAATTTTTTTTTATTTCCTTCTCCTTCGGGACTTTTTTATTCTCATGTTCATAACTAAAACTAAACCTAAACATAAAAAAAAAATGCTGGCCTTATAATGAAGAGAGGGGCCTCTTTCAAAATAGATAATTTCAGGGCCGCTG
Organism: Saccostrea cuccullata; assembly: GCF_032062105.1. NCBI lineage: Eukaryota > Metazoa > Mollusca > Bivalvia > Ostreida > Ostreidae > Saccostrea > Saccostrea cuccullata. The sequence continues at coordinate 2,699 of NW_026941028.1, forward strand.
GGTCAGGGGTACCATGGGGGTACTTTGACTAAAAATAAATTAATGCTTTGAAATCTGCCCTTTGATAAGCAATGGTGCCTCTTTCAAAATTTGTGAATTTCATGGCTTTTGGATTAAAACACGAACCAAATACAATCGCTGGAAAGTTGTTACATGATACTCAGGTGACCTATAAGGCCTGTGGGCCTCTTGCTCTTTAGGATGTCATTTTATAATATGCAAAAGTCATGACCAAGGTAAAACTGCTTGATGTTAAAATTTTGATCCACATAAAGACGAAAATTCAACTCATTGTTTCAACATATTTTTCTCGCTTCATATTCACCATGTTGACCTTCGGAATTTAGCGCAGCATTAAGAAAAATTAAAAATGCCATAAATCCGTCAAAAAGCAATGAAGCCAAACGACATTCAAACTTGGTCTGTAACTCATCAAGATACACTCTCAAACCAAAATTCAGCTCAATATCTGCAAGCGTTTAGAAAAAAAAGTTTGGAAAACCAAGTAGGACAGACTGACAGACAGAAATGGAGACAGACAGACGGACGGAGGGACAGACTCAGAGGAAACCTATAGTTTCCTCTGGTTTCACCGGTAGGGGACTGAAAAGGGACATAGACAGATGAAGAGAAAATAAATGATGTGTTTATTTTTCTTTAAAAATGACAAACATGTATCACATGATCTGTATTTGTGTGTGCAGTATTAGGATTGTCTCAGTAAATGTCATACACGTATTTGTATCACATGCTCTGTATTTATCTGTTCAGTAAGAGTGTCCTTGACATTACGGAGGGGATCCACACCCTGGGGGACATTAAATGGGAGCTGGCGGGGTGTCTACTGCTGGCTTGGGTGCTGGTCTGTATCTGTCTGGCCAAGGGCATCAAAACTTCGGGAAAAGTAAGGACAACATTGAGTGAATGAGAATGAAAAATGTATCATGACAGTGAATCACATTCTGAAAGAATTCCTACATGTAGTATAGATATACTACTAAATTACAGAATTTTAATTTATTGTTTGATGGTAATTTTCAAAGTTAAAAAAAAAGAATTAAGTAGCATTATTTATTATATTCTTAATTCTATTCGTATTAAAACATCTGGGTACATTTTGTTCTGTAGGCCGTTTACTTCACCGCCTTCTTCCCGTATGTGGTTCTGTTGATCTTGTTAATAAGAGGCCTGACTCTGCCTGGATCTCTGAAAGGAATTGTGTACTACGTAACTCCACAGTGGGACAAACTAGCCAGGGCACAGGTAAGATAGAGCACAGGTATGATAGAACACAGGTAAGATAGAGCGCAGGTATGATAGAGCAAAGGTATGATAAAGCATAGGTATGATAAAGCATAGGTTTGATAAGGCACAGGTAAGATAGAGCACAGGTTTGATAGAGCATAGGTATGATAGAGCATAGGTTTGATAGAGCATAGATTTGATAGAGCACAGGTTATTGACTTTAAAAAAAATCTAAAAAAACCCTCCTTTTTAAGCACGAGAGTTTAATTCCAATTTGTGGTTCAAACAAAGAGAAATAATGAACTTTGATCTGTTTTATTTGTTCATTTTAATGGCTATAAGATTTTTACGGAAGCCCATTAGTGCCAACCTGTATATATTAAGGAAAAGCGATATATAAATATAAAGAAAATGCGATATATATATATAAAGAAAACCTCGATATATATAAAGGAAATGCGATATATATAAAGAAAACCTCGATTTATATATAAAGGAAATGCGATATATATAAACAAAACCTCGATATATATAAAGGAAATGCGATATATATAAACAAAACTTCGATATATATAAAGAGAAAAATTTCCACTGCCTGACCTTTAACATGTTTAATGACCTACATTACAACAGAGACTTTGCCAACATATGATAAGCAGCTCACGGTCCAATGTTTTGATTGCAATCAGTTGGTGTGGATATTTCAGGATGGTATTCAGCGTGTTGTGTTTTCTTCCTTTGTGTATCTTGATAATTATGGCAATTAAATCTAAAGCTTAAACACTCTGTTCTTCTTACATTTCAGACGTGTTGGGCAGAATTACACCAATGAATGACTTTTCGGCTTAAAATGTATATTACATAGAATTAAATGTTGGGGGTCTTTTTCAATCGAATATTATTTGGTGCAAAAATACAAGTGTGTTTATCATATTTTTTATAAGTTCTTTAACGTTTTACTATGTTTTTACATGATGTAGATTTTCAAATCGATTTAATTTACAATGTGGGACAAAAATCCGCAGTTTAATTATGTAAGTGTGCATGCACTAACTCATTTCTTTTTATCTATTACAAATACTTTATTTTTTTCACATCAAAGGACCATTAAATTATTACATAATTATACGGTAAAAGTACATGTCGCTTTCTTCCCTCATATTCAAATGAAGTGGGTATCTTCATCTCTCCCCTCTCTCCCATTCCGATTCTTTTTTTTTACAATCAATGGGTGTACTAGTAAATTATTTTTATAATGAATTTAAATAAATTTGAATTAGGGCATTAAAAAGTACTTGTTAAGACTCCACGTTTAACATTACATTTTCATAAATTCTCGGTTGTGAAACCAAAATTAGTAAGTTTGGTAAAAAAAAAAAAAAAAAAAAAGGTAGGTTGTAAAAAAAACGAAATTGAGCAAAATACATGTAAAGCCAATAAAACACAGAAAATACGATACATATATTACATTAAAAGTTTAAATCTAAAATTTAAACTTATCTGTAACTATCTAGATAAGTTTAAACTTTAGATTTAAACTTTTAATGTAACACATATACTTAATCATGAATGCATTTAATTAAATGCTCATCTTCTCAATTAAGTGCATTATTTTAAGTAATATTACAATTACAGTTCATTGATATATGCATGTACAAACAAATAAACACTATTAAATAGCAACATTTTGCCGATTCTGGGAAAGTTCTGAGTACTGTATAACTGATTTCCCCCTGCCAGGAGTTAATCTGTATATAATCTTGATGGACAGCTGAGTGCTACAGGTCACGCAGTGGAAAATTTTCTCTTTATATATATAGCATTTCTCTTTATATATATCGAGGGTTTGTTTATATATATCGCTTTTCTCTTTATATATATCGAGGTTTTGTTTATATATATCCAGGTTTCGTTTATATATATCTTTATATATATCAGGCTTTTTCGTTTATATATTGTGGAAGCAATTTTAACTAAATATGTTATCAAACCTTTCTCCAACAAATATTTTGGCCGGTACTTTCTTAATATCAGCCAGGTAAAAGTACCTGGTACCGGCACATTTTGAAAGGCCTGATATATCCAGGTCTTGTTTATATATATTGTATTTCCTTTATATATCGAGGTTTGCTTTTATATATTGCATTTCCTTTATATATAGAGGTTGGCACTAATGGGCTTCCGTAGATTTTACTTCTCACTGTGTTTGTAGGTATGGGAGGAGGTGCTGTTGTACAGGTTTTCTTCTCCCTGTTCCCCTCTTATATCTACTCGTTTGTTTGTAGGTGTGAAGAGATGCTGATTTTCTTCTTCATGACCCCCTGTTATATCTACTTGTTTGTTTGTAGGTCTGGGGAGATGCTGATTTTCTTCACCCTGTCCACTTGTTATATCTACTTGTTTGTTTGTAGGTCTGGGGAGATGCTGATTTTCTTCACCCTGTCCACTTGTTATATCTACTTGTTTGTTTGTAGGTCTGGGGAGATGCTGATTTTCTTCACCTTGTCCCCCTGTTATATCTACTTGTTTGTTTGTAGGTGTGGGGAGATGCTGCCGTACAGATTTTCTTCTCCCTGTCCCCCTGTTACATCTACTTGTTTGTTTGTAGGTGTGGGGAGATGCTGCTGTACAGATTTTCTTCTCCCTGTCCCCTTGCTGGGGAGGGCTGATTACCCTGGCCAGTTACAACAAGTTCAACAACAATTCTAAAATGTAAGTCACAAAACTATTTCAAGTCAAGTAAAGCGCAATCAAGTAATTTTTTTTGTTGTGAGTGTATCTGAAATTCATAAGATGTTATTCATTATAAAACTGGAGATTATGAATGTATCACTGGTGTTATCTCTTTCTGACAGGGATGCCATCATTGTGTCGGTACTGGACTCTGTGACTAGTGTCTTCGCTGGCCTGGTCATTTTCAGCATCATTGGTTACATGGCAGAGGTGTTGGAGCAGCCTATTGATAAAGTTGCTACTGAAGGTATCAACCTTTTGTAAACAAGGGGGATAAATTGTTTTTAACCAAGAAATAATAATTTAAAGTATGTACCTTTGACTAGAACTCTTAGAAAACAATATAAAGAAACCTAAAGGGGTTCTGTTTCCATCTCCTGTTTTCTACAGGAATGGAGAAGTATGTGTGAATTATAATTTGGCATGAGTGATGGGTGAGAACATGTAGATAAGGGATTTGATGTTAGATTTTTCGGTTCCCTTTTAACAGGTGCAGGATTGGCCTTTGTAGCATACCCTGATGTAGTGACAAAACTCCCCCTTTCACAATTGTGGTCTGTGCTTTTCTTTGCTATGCTAATCACTCTTGGACTTGGAACACAGGTAAAGTATAATGTACCCAGGCCAGGATATTTGACATAATAGGTAAAATTACAGGTATTTATAGAGGTGTGTCTTAACCAGGTAAAATAACAGGTGTGTCCTCCCCTCCCTCTGTACCCCCCTCTCACCACAGTGTCTTATCTTTATTTTTTATTTTTTTTACACTTTTTTGCGCTAAAGTTGTGAGGACAGTGGGCAACTTGAATGTGAGGGAGATTTATAACTTAATAAGAATGATATCAAAAAATTACTGTTTGGGAATTTATTACATTTTCAACTGTGAAATTTTGTTTAGAAATGTAATTTATTTTCTGAATAAAAGAGATATTTTGTGACAGAAAGAATATCAGAAGTATGGTAAAACTTGATTTGCCTTTTCGTCATTAGCTTGTTTTAAGATAAAGGTAATAAACAATTCTGAAGTAGACTAAAATTGCTAAAGTTTCTCCAGATACATGTATGATGTTGTTCCAACCTCGACCACATAACTATGACATTACAGCCCTGGACACTGTGTCATGAAAAAAAAGAAAAGAAAATGAAATAAACAAATGTAGACTATATAATTTGTGATGACATACCACAACAAATTGATTTTGTATTAACCACATCATTATCATTTAAAATCCAGTGTTCTTGCTTTCTTTATAGATTTCCACGGTAACTACCGTACATACTACATTGCTGGATCAGTTTCCTCACCTCCGTAAAGGTCACAGGAAGACGTTGTTATTGATCGTCATCGCCATCTTCTGTTTCCTGATCGGACTCATCTTCTGCTCTCAGGTCTGTAGGGTCGTGTAGTAATAAGTTCTTATATATAATGAATAATGAATTAAATTACCTGTGCTGTTTAAATATACTAAATCATAGATTTTAATGGATTCAGAAAGATGGAATTTGTAAAGTGCACTAGAGAAGTTTATTCAACACAGACCATAAAAGAAAACAACATGTGACAATTTGGGTCATTATTCATGTGACTCTTACCCATAACTATATATGTATATGTATGTATTATGACAGGGTGGAATGTACATGCTGCAGTTGTTTGATAATTACGCTGCCACCTACTCCCTCCTGTTTATTGGTATGGTGGAGTGTATAGGAATATCCTGGGTATATGGTGAGTCCATTGTAGGGGATATTTATATTGATAAAATATAATTACTGGGGAGGTCAACGTTACCACTACATCACCAAAAATTTCAAATCAATACCGCTACATTTTTTTCAAAATTTCAATCGATCATTGCCACTACAAATTTTTGGTCGAAAAAACTCATTTATACTGCTACATATCGAATCAGCCAGGTATGCAGGTACGGAATATGAGTTCCAATCAGAAAGCTTTCACAAAGATTTACAGTTCACATGAAATAGGTGAAATTACAACATAGCAGTATGTTTAGCAAATGACAGTCATAGCTTTACTGATTGTGTAAAATTGATTGATTAATTTAAAAAATTTAAAGTGTTTTAAAACACAAAATATATAAAAATTAATAAAATATCCTGCTCAAAGTCCTTCTTTCAACTCCCTGTGATGAGCAGGAGAAACAGGTCTTATGCCTATATATGTTATACTTAAAAATCAATCTGTACACTCGTAAGTGGCTGGTTAGTGAAAGAGACAATGTAGCGGTAATGTATACTTTTTTATGTAGCGGTAATGTAACATTTTTTGTAGTGGTAATGACTATGTAGCGATAATGAAAATTTCTCAAATGTAGTGGTAATGATACACACCCAACTACCGGTATATGTAAATGTCTGCCGAATAAATTAAAAAGTTTGGAAATTATAGAACAAAGGAATGAGAGGGGTGGGGTGGGTTAACTTGACACGAGAAATTTTCTATCTCTAAAAGCATACCAGGGTACTTCATATGAAATCTTACATAAATTCGAAGATCACTTAAAATAAAGTACAGTTGGCATTTTCCTTTGACAGCTCTTAGAAGTGTTCTCTCTGACTATGTTTACTCAGTATTATAGTTTGTAATGAAAATATTATTTCTAGTACAGGTACCAAATAAATATAAGAAATATGAAAAGGTTAAAATTTTGTAGGTGCTGACAGGTTTTTGACAGACATTGAGTTGATGTTGGGAACTCGACCTAGCAATATATGGAAATACAGCTGGAAGTTCGTGGCTCCAATAGCTCTGTTGGTAAGAATCAGATTAATTTATAATTTCATAGCAGTTTAATCTGTATCTCTACAAGTAAAAAATTTTAAAGAACAATGCACAGTAGCTCCACGCCTAATTGTAATGTTTTCAAATCTTGGAGGAACTATTTTCTTCCATTATTATAATGTAACTTAGTTGTACTACAGTATTGTTAAAGACTTCTTGTTCATTCTTTGAGCCCCTTTAGATATTATTTCTACCTTGTCTGGATGTCAGGTTTGACTTTCTTTAATACGAATTTTGTTCTTTTGACAGGGTATCCTGCTATTTACGGCTATTGATTTTAGCCCTACGGAGTATAACAAGGAGAAGTTCCCGGGCTGGGCTGACGGGGTGGGCTGTCTAATCTCCATAGCTTCCATTATAATGATCCCCATTGTCGCAGTCTACATGGTCCTAAGTCGTCGGAGTCAATTCTCAGGGTCTTTTATTGAAGTAAGTTTACAAATCCTCATTGTGAATATATTATTAATTTATTTCACAAATTTTTCATCACATTAAAAAAGACCCTTTTCATGATAATGATAGGAATTTCTTTGTTTTATAACAGCAATATTATTGTTTACCAAGTCCATTCTATCAAGCTCTCTTGATTCTTCAGAGCTCTTGGTAAATCCTTTTCATGGTTTCTTTCTAAAGCTTATCAAGCACCTTTCCAAACCAACGGAGAAGTGGGGACCTTACAAGAAGGATCACCGAGCCCAGAGACAGAGGATGGATGACAGCTATAACTACGAGTCACAGATTCCACTCAAAGACCACACCGACAGTCAGAAAGTCTAATACCAGCCAAAAATAAAAACGGAAAAATACTGTTTCTGAGCAAGAATCCTCAGTAGAGACTGAATAGATCAGGTGCAGGCTATCACAAAACTAACGACTGTTGTAATTTTTAAAATTGTTTGTAGATTAATGATATGAATTTCTCAGATACGATATTTTTGATGACAATTTTTATTAACCTAATTTTTAGGTACAATGTAATATGTATCAACAGGTATATCTGCTTTGTAGATGACAAAACAAAAATTAAAGTATATACATAATTGTGTGCTTTAATCGAGTTTAAATTTCCAGGCAATTACGGTATATAGCATTATTTTTGTTAAATAGTCATTAGGATTTTCAACAGACACAACTTAAGGAGTTTTTGATAGTACATGGTGACATGTACTGTACAACTGAACCTTGTGTTGATGAAGATTCATAAAATGGTTAAGTCTCAACATTTAGAAAAAAAGTAGTGAAGTATCTAAACACTAACATATAGTGTATGACCCAAAAACTCCTTTGTGCTTCCTTGAATACAAGGTGCTTACAAAAAATACATTTTTTGTAATTTTTCTTGGATGCCATAATGAAAATTGAAAATTGCATTGTGACACAATAAATTGTAGACAAGTGAGCAAGTCATGTGATGTAACCTCAATCGTCAGTCCTGTTCTATCAGGAATTAGTTCTTACTTATTAATTATTGTACATTCTCCAAATGTACTGAAGTCATTGATTTTACTTGTGTCTTTGTGTTCTTTTAGGATTGTGATTTCTTTTTCCACAGCTTTATACACAGCAAGCACAGAAAGCAGTGTTTCTATGTTAAAAAAAAACTAAAATTAAAAAAAAATTCTTTATTAATAACAAAACTATAGAAAAAATGACATTATGCATGTTATGGTTAACCCCAGAGTTGTGCCTTTAAAACCTGCCATTGATAATCCAGCTTCATCTATCAATGGTCAGAAGTGTTATTTTACAAACCTTGTTATATATGCATACCGTTTCACTGCTTTAATGTCTCCATCACTCTGTTCACACATTGTTCAGTGTACAACTTCTTCATCACCTGGCCCTGTCCTCATGCTAAGATGTAAGGTAGTTTCAGAATTCCACAACAAATTTGTATGTTGCTGTATTAGTGCTATGACATTTTATTGGTGTATATTATACATTGTAATTAAACTAGATATCAGCATTTCATATCAATGATATGCATTTCTAAAATAAATAAAAGTACTAATTTGGTAAGCATAATTTACAATCATATAAGTATGCCAAAAAATATATGTTATATAAGTCTTTGATACTTCAATTGTCAGTGAAATTTAAAAATTGACAAATGTTTAATTAAATTTCAACGGATAATTTTTTTTGTTTTGTACTGCTTGTCTAGGTTTTGTTAGAGATGTGTATATGGTATTTTTGTGAACTGCACATATCTCAGATGTGTGGAAACTGGTGATATTACAATAAATCACTTTACATCTACCATATTTCAGGTAATCTGCAATAACAGGACAGATCCTAAATCATCATCCGAGTTCCTGCCTATTTATTTTGTTTTATGTATTAGGTTTGATTTCCTTTGAATTTCCCATGGAATCTCCATATGTATGTTTTAATGCAAATCAGTGAATCTCATTAGCACTATGTTTTGAGTTGTCTACATGTACATATAGATACAATTATATGTGTAAAATTGTATTTATATTGTGATACAAGTTATTTTTCCCACAGAAGCATATTTATGTGTAAGACAGTATTTCGGATTTAAAAGACAAACATTTTTGACTATTGAATTTATTGCAAGGATCTTTAAAGAGTTTACACTGTAAAAGACAAGATTTTGGATTACACAACATCTGAATTAGACAGGTTTCACTGTATCATGTACATGTAAATACAATCTTAAGTATGCTTAAAATATGTTTAATTTTGAGTTTAATAGTAGACTGTATATCTTGCAATGTTTTGATTTTAAGATGATTTTTAAACTATAACTTTTAAAGTCACAAGGTTTGCTTATCACTATAAAATAAGGTATTTTGGCATTTGTATTATGTCTTGTATTTATAAATTTTTCAGTCAAGTATTGAAATTGCACATGTACAAGTATGGTATTTCTTTTAATTTGCTTTTGTTATGTTGCATTCTTATCTTAAACAGTGAAATAAAAATACTGATATTCTTTGTAAATTAAGTTTATAATGAAAAATATTGTAAATTTATCAAGACACAAAATTTGGTAAGAATTTAATGGTGCTTTTATATGTTACACAGAAATACAGTATGTTAATTTTTCATTTTTACATGTATTAATATTATCAGTTTTATTGTTTGGTAATTGATCAAAAGAATTTAACTTATATTATTTTAATATTATGCATAATATCTTGTGGATTTTTTTAATCTCTAGAATGTTAATTTTATAATTTAATTTTTTTTATGTCCAAATTTTGATTTATAATTAAAATTGTTACACCTCTATAGTGGTTCCTTATTGAATTTCAGTGGTTCAGATGAAGTGTTGTCATATTCAGGGGCCCATTTTACAAAAGAACTTACGACTAAGACCAAAATTTATCTTGCTTATAAATTTATTATTTGCGTGAAATTGAAAATAGTTCTAAACTTTTTAAAAGGAATGTAGAAAGATATTTTCATGACAGTAATTCTAAGCTCAATTAATAATTTTGCAAAATTTTACAATCAACTAATAAGTTTTTGGTCTTAGTCGTAAGTTCTTTTGTAAAACTGCCCCCTGGTCTCCATTCAACATACATGTAATTGTTGCTTGTGAAGTAGGCAATGTATAGAAATCAGAGAAACTTGCGCTTAGTCTGAAATGTAGG
>NW_026941029.1:0-13121 GCF_032062105.1 Saccostrea cuccullata
TTGACAAACGACAAGAAACATCATCAAATAAACTTTGCTCAATAACAACCTGTGTATTTTTTGGCTTTTTGTTAGTTGTCAACATATTTAACAGAGAGTAGTGACAATTTTGTATCATTTTCTTGCGGTCAAAGTTAAAGATGACTTTGAAGAGCGTTTCTTGAACTGAACTATGAGAGAATCTATAAGCGTTTTCTACTGCATCTCGAACAGTTAAAAATCCCTCAAAGCAAAGCATACTTTTCTGTAACTTGTTTATATAAGATGACTGTAGGCCAACAAATTTTAAAGAGGCATGTTTTAACTCTGAATCTTGATAAATACTGTCGACGGATTTGAGATCAACCTTCCCACCACTGAAGAGAATAAATGCAAGAACTGCACATTTTATTGGGCTTTTCTCCAAAAGATCATCAAAGTACGCTTCCAAAAACATCCGAGGATTTAGTATGAAGTTTTGTATATCATAAGCAATTTCAGGGTTTGTACTTGCTAATCTGCAACATTGTGGGAAACCTATGGACAAAGGAATTTCTGAGACATTCCTGATAAGATCTTTGTTTGAGGCGTCATTTAACAAGTTATACTTTTGTAACAGAAGAGTCATTTCCTGTTCTTTTAAAGCATATTCGCCACAGCATATATCTATCAAGGATGACTGAAAGAAAACTTCATATTTCCTCTGATTGATAAATTCTTGGTAGACATCGTTTCTTAATGTTAATATTAAACTATTTGATTTATTTTCAGTGTCACGTTTTATTAGTATTTTTATCATTTCAAATGTTGTTGTAAATTCCTGAACATCATTGTCGGACAAGGAAAGTTCTCCAAACGCGTTATCAATTAGTGCAATTATACCGTGACCTAATGATATATTTTCATAAATATCTGTGAACTTATATAACTGAAGAGGTAATTTGCCTTCTTCGTCCATCAGTTGCTTCATTAACATCTTGGCGATTGTAGTTTTTCCAGTCCCAGGGTTACCCTTGATGATGACATAACCGTTATTGTACATCAGTTCCTTTGCTCGGTCAAATGCACAAGATCTTACAAAAACGGGGCTTACAGTATCATAATGTTTTTCAATCATTTTCTTGGTTGTTTCTGAAAGAAAGTTTGGGAATACCTATTATTTTTAAAGTAAACCGAATTAAAGTTTATGTTTTTAGAATCTTTTTTAATTATTAAATTATGGAGTTGTCAAACTAACATTTTTTATTAGTAAGGTTGCCTTACCACCAGGGTATTTGAGCTTCAAAAATAACTTGTGACTATAATGAGATATTATATACAATATGTAAAGAATATTTTTCAGATATGTTCGTTATTGTGTCCTCTTTACACATAGAGAAAAATATACAATTGCACATTTTTAATTGATTAATTAAGTAAATATTGAGAATTTTAGCAAATAGTTCCATGTATGATTATCCTATTATTTAATTGTGTGATAATCATCTGAAAATATTTTTTAGAGCTGATTACCGGTGTACGAATTTTATGGTAAAATTAAATTGAAAAATAAGTCCTTGACAATTTTCAAAATGTAAATGAATGAAAGGGAATGTGAAGATGAGTGTTAGATAATTTCTTAAGACTTTAAGGCCACATCCTTATTTAGACTATAAACATCTAAATTAGTTTGGTAAGAAAATAATAATAAAAAATAATTATAATTTGGTAAGAAAACACGCATTATTTTAGATATTGATATTGCGTGTTTGATAAAAAAAATCCCAAATACATGAATTTATTTGTGTTCTTTCATATTTGAATATTCTCATACCGATCTTCCCTGCAACTCTTTTATCTGCAAATGAAAGCAATGAGATCTGTAAGTCAGTGTTAAAAAGTTATATTTCAGAATTAAAATCTCATGTCCTTTCTTAATCATTACAAAATAGTTATAATTCTTTTGCTGCAAGAAAAGCGTATATTGAGTACTTCTACTGAATGATTTTCTGGTGAATTTGTCAACTATTCAAGACAAAAAAAAATTGCATTTTTTTAATGTATTCTGCAACAGAGATGATTGATTTTTTTTTAAATAATTTTGCGGGCTACTGCAGCGTGTTTTCTTATCATTATTTATTTATTTATCGCGAATCACCAGTGTACCGTGCAAAATCGGTAATGCTATACACTTGTTAAAATTTACAGCTAGATTTCTTGTTTTTATCATCCCACATGAATGCCCATAACGGCATCTTATTAATATGAAATATTTACCATAAGGCGGCAATTCTCTTTGGAAAATCTGCATTTTATCTACAAAAGATATTTCAACAGAATATATGAGATCAATCACAGTGCTTTATTTTTTTCCATAATTGAAGATCTGATATATTACTTAATAAGTAATTTCTAAAAATGTTTATAATGCGTCTAAAATCTATCCAAAAAATACAACGATATACCCTGGGTAATGCTCTACAAAAACCATGATTATGCTATGTAATATTTAAACGTTTACTTACTCGATAAAAAATCCACAGTCGTATGAAGTTCTCTCATATCTCCAAGTAGGTCGATGTATTTTTTCTCTTGTTCTGGGTCCATGGAGCAGGTTTTTATCATGTTGACTGCATCTTGGTACACCGTGGTTGTTCCTAGGTGTTGCTCTAGCTCCACTACAATGTACCGGATGTTTCGCCATTCCTGTCTAAATTCTGACTCGGATAGGGACAGGTCAGCTGAATGTCCGTAATACTGGTTTCTAATGAGGCGAAGTCTTTCAATGTTGGCTGCCACGCTTCTGTCTCCGGGATATGGAATCTCCCCCCAACCTTTGGAATGTGGTACTATTTTACTTACATTGCGTAGAAGTAAATACAATAGGGATATGTCTAAGTCTGAATAATCACCACTGTACTGTTTTGTTGGTTTTGGGAAAATAATCTCTGATTGTGTTTTGTTGAATGGGTTTCGTTGTCCATATTTTAAATTATCTGTAAATATCTGAACAGTTTTAGACAAGTCTTTTGGTAACACTTCTGACTTCAGGATATCACGTAACACATCAGTACATGGACCCAGTATGAGTCTCGCCAATCGAGCAGTGTTTGTTGTTTCTGGTGTAGAAGTATAGCACTTCGATAAAGACATAATGTTGTAGGCCTGAATATGTTTGATAAAATGAAGATTCAGGGTTTTATCTTCGCAATGGAAGAATTACAACCTTAAATAAAAAAAAGATCTTATGATTATTTTCAAACATTGAAATCTAAAATCATATTCCTATTTTTCAAAACATATATTATGATATCGTCAACTGTATAACAGACATCTATGACATTTATTCATCCATTTCGGTTGAGATTCTGACACTTTGAGTTACTGTGTGATTTTATGTGTGCACGAAGGTTGATACGAAAGTAATGACTCAAATGCTATAATATCTTACAAAATCGACGGCTGAAATCATTTATTCGATAAAATAATTAAAAAAAATACACATGCCGTATATTGACATTTAATTTAGAAGTCTAAACATAAAATATTTGAGGAACGTTCCTCTTCCAATTTCAAATATGGCTACTATATACACCATGTACTCTGGAGAAACGTTCCTCTTCAAACTTTTTACACTGTATTTACAAGTCTTAACACACAACATTTTTGAGGAACGTGCCTTCTCCAATTTCAAATATTGATACTGTATACACTGAAAGAACGTTCCTTCTTTCAACTTGACACTGTGTTTACAAGTCTTAACACACAATATCACAAACGTTCATTAGTCAATTTCAATTGATAATACTTATTATATAAACGGTACATTTGAGGAACGTTCCTCTAACGATTCCTATCAAAAACACTACAACTATGAATCTTAATACACTGAACATTTGAACATGTTGAATAACGTTTCTCTCATCATTTCGAAATTTGACACTGGAGGAAAGTTCCTCTTCCAACTGTTGACACTGGATTTATGTCTTACCATTACATATATTTCAAATATTCCTCTTCTGATTTCAAATGTTATTATATAACTTTTTACATGAATCAGAGGATAAAATTAAATCTTTTCCATCGAACAGATAACTCCTGTTGATTTCAATTTCAAGGATGAGACAACTCTAGACACAGAAAAATATTGTCTGCTTAAAATATGAGGAACCCTTTGGTTTAAAGACGTCAAACTCAGTACACTGGCACTCTCAGTACCCCTTACTTGTCGTAAAGGGCGACTAAATGGGGCGGTCCTTCAAATGAGACCGTGTAGACCGAGGCCCCCTGTCACAGCAGATGTTGCACGATAAAGATCCCTCCCTGCTCAAAGACCGTAAGTGCCGAGCATGGGACTTAATTTGCAGCCCTTCACCGGCGATGTGACGTCTCCATATCAATAAAATATCCTGGAGAGGGACGTTAAACAGTATACAATCAATCAATCAATCAATCCTAAAGGAATAAAAGACTCCTACTGATTTTGGGTCACGTCAAGATCAAAGCACAATGCCAAAACTTCTCTAGGCATAGGAAAATATAGTTTTCTTATACTACTAAATTTAAATTTGCATGTTTGAAATACAATTTGGTGCACTAGTTCATTTATCCCCCAAGAAGTATATGACCATGCATGATTGATTTATGGGTCATAACTTACAATTATGTGTCATGTGTCAACTACTCTTGGCAAATTTTTAGGAAATCATTTTTCGCTTTGATTTTGAAATAAAACTTGAGTAAATGAGCATGTTTATTTTAATATAGGAATGACTCTAATTCGTGGCCAAATTATCGAGTATAATATGGTTTGGGTCAGTTTACGCTTTATAATCCGCGAAGCGGATTATTAAAAAGGGTAAACTGACCCAAACCATATTATACTCGATAATTTGGCCAAGAATTAGAGTCATTCCTCATAATTTAATTTTAAAATAATTAAACAACTGGGGGTGTAAAATTGTGTTGTTTTTATTCATTTTATTTATTATTGTTGTTCAAATTTACCGCGCAATAATACAACCGTAGTAACGGAAGTGATAGGAAGCGAGGGGAGGTAAAAACTGTTACATAGATCTAGCAGCCATAATTAATGCTGGTTTACACGAGGTAAGATCGAGCTACTGTTTGAAGTTAAAGATACACTCATTAAATCTGGAATTTTCCATGAATCCCAAGGACTGGAAATGAGGGGATTGATGGATACAGATACAGATACAGATGATTCTGCTGGTTGTCAAGGGGGTGTGTCCGCATACCAAACCAGATTATACAAAATGTTATGTGTTCCTTTTTGGAAATCAACCAATGAGATGCAAGAATACAAACAAAATTAAAGTATTTATTAAAAAAATAACTTTTAGAATCGTGCAAGAGACATAAATCTACAATTAGGAATTACTAGTGATCATAAAAGCTGTGTAACCATCCCTGGATCCCTTCATTTGCCATAGATATGGTATAAAACTGTTGTTTTAAAGCAATAATTGTAAAGGTCTAAAAGAAAATGAGAAATTTAAACAATGCCAATTCTTTTTAACATTTGAAATTTTGTGATACCTGTATTAAAATTCAATAATAAATCTTTGAGAAAAAGTATTCTTACCCTTAGCTCTTTTAGTATATTTAATCCGAGATCTATTTATGAAATGTCAGTGCATGAACAATGAATACTGCATCAGTTGAATATCCACTGACATTTGAAAATCATCTGTCTCTACTTATTTGTAACCACAAACTTCATCACGTACACAAGGTTTTTGAAGAATAATTATACATGTTTATCTGGATCACAGTAAAACACGGTATACATGTTACACACAGATATATCAATGGCATACTTCTGCAATTTCGAATAGCCGACAGTTGCTTTTAAATAAAAGCTGCTCTCATGTGCAACTGACCCTTCCATGCATATTTGAATGGAAACATGTGGTGCCAATATTTAAAGAAATGTCAATCAAAACTCTGCACACATTTAATCTTGGGTGTGTAATCAGTGTTGAACATGTCCGTCTCTCTCTTTCAACTTAGTATATAATCATCACATTGAAATATTGTGAGATGAAACAGTTTCAAGGTATAAATGCAAATGATATCAATTATATTAAATGAAAATCTTCGTACATTGACTTATTCAGAGACTTAGAGTTGATCAAGGCTGCTGAAATGTTAGCTGAGTCACCTCTAAAAAACAAGTAAATTATAAATTAAGAAATTTACTTTAATTTTAGACAATAATACATGCGAGGGGTTTCAGTGTAAAAAAAAAAGCGAATACCCTACCCACTCATGACACAAGGGGTTGCAGCAGCATTTCAGAGAGATGGTGAAAGGGTACTAAACAAATTAAGTAAGTATATTATCATTACTAGTTGGGAAAATTAGAAATTCTATAAATTCTTACATAATAAATGTAATCAGATCCTGTACATGACAGAAAATTGATTATATGTTGAATCGTTAGAAGCGAATTTTTTTTTATCTCTGAAGATAAAATATCTATGATTACGTCATAGTTGTAATCACAAAAACTGCGTTTTTACTATATTTTGTTTATTGTTTTTTTTATTTTATTCATTTACTTATCTTATCTATTTTTTTTGGGGGGGGGGGGGGGGGGGGCTGGGCCCTTTCTATTTTTTTTGGCTTGCTTACATAGGAAACTCTGATAAAGAATTTGCTCCTTAAAAATGACCCTCCCCTTCCTTAATTGCCGTTGGACGTCTTATCATACATGCTTTCTAATTAATTTGTATTATTTTATTTCAATTTGTAAACTGGCATGATTTAAAACTTTATAAGAAAATAATAGTACATTCTATTTTGGAAAGACCCAGTATATTCTATTGCAAAGGTTGTGTCCTATTTGCTTTTTTAATTAACCCCCATTGATTAGATAAAGAGAACAATATATATAGCTGTGTTTTACGAAGTTCAATCCTAAATTCATCAGCTCAGCGCTGTTAATTCTGATGGTTTATTTATAGTAGAGCAGAACATATTCAACGAGGTTCAAAGGAATAATCTAGCTCACTCCTCCATGGCACCTGATTCCACCTCTAATGTTTAGGGGGCGCGTGTTTGCTCTCCTCTTATTTCGTGTCGTTTTATGGACTTTTACATTGAATACTGTTCGTTATCTCCATATCCTTCTGAAAGTTAATCGCTTTATAAGTCAAATTCAGCAATGGTCGAGCATTTCAATAAGGGTCATTGTCAAACTAATAAAATGTAATAACATGTGAATGATCTTAATATTGATCCTAATCAATCTTGAAAATTGTTTAGATCCTTATCTTTAAACTATACAGACTTTTGCTTAACACATATCAAGATGCATTTAGTATTCCATTGGGTGAGTGTCAAAAGGTTACCCTCACACTCTGCATGTCATTTTATACACAGGCAACTTAGCCACATATGATTCTCATATGAGTATCATATGATTCTCATATGATTAGTTTCATATGAGAATCATAGAAAAAGGGCATCATATGTGAATCATATGAAGCAAATCATGTGATTTACATATGATCCACATATGTAAATCATATGAAAATAACTACATATGATTTTCATATGAATGATTTTAGTGTGTTTCTAGCCATTTACATATGAGAATCATATGAAAAGGACGTCATATGTAAATCATATAAAACACTTATGTGTGTTTCAAGCCATTTACATATGAGAATCATATGAAAAGGACATCATATGTAAATCATATGATACACTTGTGTGTTCTTTTTCAATATTTTTCACATTCTTGTACACATTTAGAAATCAGATATTTCTGCTTTAGATGAAAATTCATTACATTACAATGATCTATCTATTGTCATTGGTTAAATATTTTAAAATATCTTAAAATGCTTACACAAATTTTTTGATAAAATTATTTTCATCAAGAGAAATAACTTATTTTTCACAGTGTACATTCTAAACAAGAAAATATACAAACAAGTCAGTAGCATTTGTCGATACATGTATTTAACATATTCTAACATGAGTACAAATTATAAGATTTCAGCAAAATGATTTAGTAGTTAAACATGTATACTGTACATGTACAAATGAATAACATAATTAGTTCATGTATGAAGATACCATATGACATGAAAGTGTCCAAAGCAAAATTTGAAATATCAGCAATAACATTTGTCATGTATTCTCTATTGTAAATTTATGAAAAATCAAGTTATTGATTATTCCAGCATACTGAAGAATATGGGAAATTTTCACAGCTCAAATTCAGACAAGATTGTGTACATCCTCCCCATTTCATAATTATTCCATATATTTCCTTGTTCTTTTTCCTTCTGTATCTTTCAGTTTTTCAGTTGTCCTCCCTTTGATCTTCCATGACCATTTTGAAAATCTCTTTGAACTGTACTGTACCAAAAATTAATATCCACCACTTCTCCTCTTCCTGAACAATTTCTTTGTGGCATAGAATGGTCTCTACAAAAATTTCAAAAGTAAAAATAAAATAATTCTTAAATTCTATAAGTTATAAAATTTACTTAGGTATAATCAGCAAACAAATGTATGCCCAATTCACTGACATAGATATAATACAAGATAAAACTAACGTTATATATGTTATACTAGGTGTTTTGAGAAATCCTATGATGTAATTTGCAAAACAATTACACTTTTGAAAGATATGCTTCATAATAAAATCATAAAAAGGATTTTTTTTTTGTTATTTTGACAATTAAATTTTGAAATGATCAAACAGTATATATTAATTCAGATTGTCAAAAAATTAAGAAGATTCTGTTACAAATACATGTATATTATTTTTGGACAAAAAATACTAGACAGGTAGACAGGCAGAAAAACAGACATTGTGAGTCCAAGCTATCCCAAACTTTTGGGAAGACTATAACAAAGTTTATTTAACAATGTGTAGTTACCTTAACTTTGAAGCAAGCCTTGGATCTTGGGATTTGTTCTTTATCTTATGGGAGGCTGACTGTATATTGAACCTGTAAGACAAATACTCACAGTCTCACACAGTAGATATTTTTTAAGAATACATTTAATTAAAACTTAAACTATTAAAAAGAGAGAGTACAAGTTTGTAGGTTCTCTATTATAAGTCTTAAATATATATCTAACATTTAACCCAAAACTATAGGCACGCGCACCATTCACTAGTGTTGGGGGAAAAAAATAATTGTCAGTCAATGAATACATAGATGTAAATATTCAATGGATTAGCTAGCTGATGTTCTTTCAACACACATGCACATGTATTTTTATACCTTTAAAGTTGGATGTCACGTGCTGTTATAAATTTTTAGTTGAAATTCAAAAATCCAATTTATCCCCCCCCCCCCCTCCCCAAAAAGTAATTGTATACTATATAGTTTCATAGCCTTTACAGCAAGCTAAATCTATTCATACTTTGCATATTTTAAGTGCTCTGGATTAAAATTCTAATGTAGAATTAAATTTCTAGAGTATTGAGTTGAGTTGAATTTATTTTTGATGAAGCCATGCAAACAATGTAGAATTATAAAAGAACAAAAAAAATTATAAAGAAATATTTTGTCATAAAGAGACATTACAGATACTTTGTTTTTTTATTGCAAGCATTTATTTTTACCTTCAATATTGTGATGATCATGATGCAATCGTCTGTCAAATCAGCTTCAGGATCAATCGCCAGTCTTATCAGCTTCGGGCTCTTTGGACTGAAAAAAAACAGCACTGTAAAACTGAACTCAAGTTGCCGAATGCATCTATAGGCCATAAAAACAAACATTAAAATTTTGTCATTAAGTTGAAGAGGGAATCCGGACTTGATAACGATCTCACATACATAACGCCAACTGACATACAAGGTTTCTACTTTCACTTTCATATCAGTACGTAAAAAAACGAAAACAAATTCAAGTTTTAAAAAGTAGTAATGCCTTTAGCCTAACATGTAATGTTTACATTAATTCAGAAGCAAATTTTATCCAAACTTACTTACAGATCACGAACGTTAGGTTTACGAAATGCATTGATTTAACAATTACATGCATGATGCAAGTGGTGAGAGTATATAGAGAGTTTATACGCACCTGTATGTAACCATAATGAAATATTTACATTTCCAATAAATTTCCCCTATAATTCTTTACAAAATAAAATGCAGTATACTTTCTCATGAACTACATTAGGTATGCATCACAAATAAGCATGAATATCTCCATTGTTACGTCATAATACCGCTCTTGAAGTCAAAAAGTCAAAAGATATAGTGCACAGTGTTTTTTTTAAAAATGACAGTTGAACGGCGTAAATTTATGGCAAGTCATCAGAAAAATGATGTAAATATAAGAAATGAATTAAATTTTTTGAAGATTCATGAGGTATATGAACTACAACGCTTCACGCCGGCATATTTATCATGAAGCGCTAACGCGCGTCATGAAATATGCTGGGGTGAAGCGTCATAGTTCATAACCTCATGAATCTTAAAAAATTAAATTCATTTCTTAAATGATATTTAAATAATATGCATCAAAAGTCTTAAAAATAATATTGTTAGGAGATCACTTGCCTTTTCCAAACACCCAACACGTCTGCTGCAGCAGTGACGTCAAAAATGACGTATATTTTCATCCGATAAAAGACAAAACCGACCCGGACAAAAATACGGAATTATTTTAATTTTACTTAGCCAAACCTAAAAGATTTAAAATGAAAAGCAAATTAATTTATTCTTTATCTATTTTGTCTGAGAAATGCATTATAACAGAAAAAAAATTGTGAAAGGTTTTTTTTAGAAGGAAAGAGGGGGGGGGGGGTAGGGTAAACAGAGTAGAACTTTACATATAATTAATATTTCTAACAAATTCTTTTGAATTAATGTACATTTAAATTTATCTTTTGATATATATTATTGAAATTGCAATTTTACTTCAGTATAACAATACAGATAAGTGAACACTGTTTCATATGATTCTAATATGATCACCGTTTCATATGATTCTCATATGATCACAGTCAAAACATTCGTATGAATTTTACCTGAGTATAACAAGGACAAATTAGTGAACATTGTTTCATATGATTCTCATATGATTATTGTCAAAATATTCATATGATTCTCATATGTAGGATCTTTCATATGAGAATCATATGTATATTACTTCATATGATTTACATTTGTGTAATCATATGATCCTCATATGATTTGCCACATATGATTCTCATATGAATGTATATACATATGATTATCATATGATCCACATATGATCCTCATATGAAAAGGCAATGCATATGTGGCTAAATTGCCTATGTACCAAGGATAAAAATTTCCAAAGATTAAAGCTTCTCTACAAGAAACAAACAAGTATTTGGCCAGTGTATGAAAAATAAAAGAATTCTGAGAGCTATGTTTTTTGTCCAGGGAAAATATATGCGCCGTCTCTAAATTCAGCCGGAGGTTGAATATGAAAATGTTGTTACTTTATTGCACACTCATCGAACATCACTTGTCAATTTTCAAAATACTATAAGGCTACCGCGTTGAATACTACAGGAGTTTTGGTAATCACATTAATGCAGGGATAAATGACCTTTTTCGACCTTAATTTGGGCTCTAGGGCGAAAATGAAAATTTCACAATCATATTACACATCTTCAGAACGCTATCAACCACCTTCTGATAGATAATGAGGCTACTGTGTTTATTTAAGAAGATTTTGTGGAACCTACTTTTTTTTCTAGAGTGAAAGTCGTTTCTACCCCCAGTTGTTTCCCAGGGTGAAAATTGAATTATAGAAACACTTTCAAGTTAACAGGCCATCACCAATCATATTACAAAAGAAGAAGTGGTTACTGCTGAAAAAGTTAAACTGCTATTTAAAGTTTTTTTTCTCGATATTTGAAGAGAAAAATCAATGACATCATGCTTAATCTGTGCATAACATAATGTTTTACCAAAGCTTTCAACCTTGGTTAGTATTCATAATATATTCATTTTAAAACTACGTCTTAACTGAAAATGTGTGAATACGGATAATTTTAACGGCATTTGTAAAACGAATAACAAAGCCATGTCATGAAAAGAAATTTTTTTTATTTCCCTCAGTTTATGTGGATTATATTATAAATTTAGTGAGCTTAAGAATTTTTTACTATAGGACAAGGGTGACAAGGTTTAAAAATAAGAGTTTCAAAATTCCGTTACGACTTCAAGGATAAAAATAACTAGATGTTACTATTCGTGTAAACAGTGTAATGCAATTGCATGTTTTAGAGACCAGGTCTTCCAACAGTCTATTGGAATTCTCATAGGTACCCAATTGTATTCATATTGACAAACGTGTTGTAGAGTAGTCAATAATATCACAGGAAAAATGTCCACATGTGTTTAACAGATATTTTTTTACACATGTAAAACACATAAAAAGAGCACACATGTATAGGGTGTTTATTTTAACACGTTAAACATATGTATCACATGTGTTTAACATGTGTAAAAGTAAACACACGGTGTATTTATACACATGAAACATGAGTTAAACATGTGTTTTATATATGTTTTACTTTATTTGTAAATTATACGTGTATACTATTACTGTTATACTTATTATCATTTTTATACTTTTTTCATGTTTTTCAAAATAATTTAGTGGTCATTGAAATATCGATAATATCATACAGGCAACTTCTCCACAGTTGATCAACATAAGTGTATCATATGAAAAGGGCATCATATGTAAACCATATGAAACAGTCACACATATTCTTGTACACATTTAAGAATCAGATATTTCTGCTTTAGATGAAATTTATTACATTCCAATGATCTGTCTTCATGGGCTAAATATTTGAAAATCAATATCTTATAATACTTACACAAGTTTTTTGATAAAACTTTTTTCATCAAGAGAAATATCGTATTTGTCACAGTGTACATTCTAAACAAGAAAGTATACAAACAAGTCAGTAGCATTTGTCGATACATGTATTTTACATATTTAGTTGAGTACAAATATATATTTCGGCAAAATGATTAAATAGTTAAACATGTATACATGTACAAATGAAAAACATAATTAAGCCATTTACTTGTTTATAAATATGATTTGACATGAAAGTGTCCAAAGCAAAATTGAAATATCAGCAATAATATTTGTCACGTATTATTTGTA
>NW_026941030.1:0-13139 GCF_032062105.1 Saccostrea cuccullata
TATTTTTTGTTTCAAGTTTTACCTTATATAAATTGGATCAAGGTAAAAAATTTTGGTCACATACACCCTTCCTTTATGTGTCCTCTGCATGTTCCAAGTTATGGTCAGATGGCTTCTTTTCTATTTGACCTTGAAGAAAAAAGGAGTCATAGTCAAAGTTCTGGTGCACTGCAATTTGTGTTTAATGTCCTCTTTTACGTTACAAGTTTGAAGTCGAAGTATCAAAGGGTATTCAAGCTACTGCCTAAACTTTATTTAAATGTAAAAGTATAACTTTGACCTTCGAAACAGATCAAGGTCAAATATTTTGGTGGCATACACTCCGTCTCAAAGTCATCTATCGATGTTCTAAGTATGAAGTCTTCAGGTCAAATGGTATTTAACTTACGACCTAGACAAAATTTGGAGAAGTAGAAAATCGACATACAAAATGTCTCCCCTTAGTCCAGTCAAATACTTAGTGAATTGTTAGACGAACATTTTATCTTGTATCAATGAATTGTTAAATTTCCAATAATCTTGAACAAAGGTAATTTTAGATTTCTAAAAATACAGCATCACGGTCACTATGGCCAAACGGAATATTTTTAACACAGGCAATATTACAATAAATCTTAAATAACTTTTTTCCGTATTGAATATTGATTTATATTTAATACGTTATTCAATTTAATACGTTATTCATATTTGTAAAGTGAGCTTCAAAAGTAAAGATAGTTTATATTCGACGCATAGTGAGAACAAGAATTCTGTGAGCTAATGCTTACTAATAAAAACCCGGCTTGTTGTGAATAAACACTATCGTTTTAATATACACAAGTTCAATTACAAGCAGATGCACAGATAAATAGAAAGTTGACATAAGATTCATATAAAAGTTAATCCAAGCATATGGCCAGCCTTGATAAAATTTGTCCTGGAATTTCAAGCATATGAAATGAGTAGTTGCTGAGAAAATTGCGACCAAAATTTGTTATGTATGAAACGGACAGACGCACGGATAAACAATTTCAACAAAAAATGTATCTCACCATACAGCATGCCTCGGAGAAGATCGTGTCAAAATTTCAAGCATCTGCGATCGGTAAGTAGTTGCCGAGAAAACTGCGACCAAAATGTGTTATGAATAAAACGTACAGACGCAGGGATAAACAGGAAGTTGACTTCGGATTTCAAAAAAAAAGTATTCCACCATATTTTCAATGCCTCAGAGAAGACTATGTGAAATTTCAAGCATCTCTGATAAGTAGTTGCCGATAAAACTGCGACGAAAATTTGTTACCGACAGACGGTCGGGCACACAGACGGTAAAACAGTTTTCCCACTCTCCTTCGGAGCGGGGTATAATAATTCATATTGAGGGGGCATTTAAGATTGGTACCTACTCAAACGCGTCATCACAATTTACCGGATATGGTTATCGATACGAAATGTTAAAATTAAATCCGTCTTTACAAGTTCTACCAGGTTAGTACCGTTATCGGTTTAGGAATTATATAGCGCTGAGCATATTCATTTGGCACTTTTAAGATTATTTACCGAGATGCCAAGGTTGAAAGGCAGGTTTGTTAGAGACTCTCTTTTTACAAAAATTAAAGGATTAGGTAAAGGAAGAAGTAATAGGATAAATAAAACAGATTTAACATGTGTCGAAAAGAGTGGTGTGCCAGTAAGTGACTTACTAGTGTTCAATCACAGTTATGGCTGTGACGGTGAGAATATTCATGTCGTTAGAGAAAAAGAGACATATTCAGTTTAGGAAGATGAGAAAATGAATCAGTGGAGAATGGGCAGACGTGTAGTTGAGCTTGGGGGTTCTTGCAGATGGTCTAAGCAGTTGTCTGTTATGCGGACAGCCCCAACAATTGTCAAATTGTGTAGGGGAATACAGAATTCGGCCTTTCACATGTACTTCTTGTCAAGAGCAAATTTACAGACTGTGCCTGGCAGAAGCGGGGTACCAAGAGAGATTATAATAGTCTTACAGGTAAATGTACCAAGTATCAGAACCCATACATTGTAGAGACTAATTGTCACACTGACAATGGTGGTCCTCTGCTTTTGAGAAATCATTTTTTTTTATTTATGAACTTGTTTGAATAATTAATGTTTTACACTTCTCTTGTGTCTAACCGTTGTCTCAAGCCACGGTCCGGAGTCCGCAAATAGCCCTCTCCTACTAGTGGTCGCTTGATCACCATAAAGTTTCGTAATCTTGAATATTTATACATCTCTATTGCGATATCGTATTCATCAATGACAATTTTTGTTTCCATCGCAATTGAAATCAACAATTGATATCAGCAGTATAAAAAAAACAAACAAAAAAAACAAAAAACAAAAAAACAAGAGGTCCATGGGCAACATCGCTCACCTGAGCACTGTGACTTGGGAAAAAAAAATTAGAAATTGGTTAATTATTAAAAAGTTTAAATCCAAAAGTAAACCTTTGACCAGTTATGGTTTTGCTATTCTTGAGAAGATGATTTTTAAAGAATTTTCCTACATATTTCTATGTAAAACTTTTGTCGACCATTGTGTCCCCGCCCTACCCCCGGGGGTCATGATATGAACAAATTTGAATTGACACTACCTGAGGATGCTTCCATATAAATATGATCAATTATGGCTTTGTTATTCTTGAGACGAAGATTTGTAAAGAATTTTCCTATACATTTCTATGTAAAACTTTGGTCGGCCTTTACCCCGGGGGTCTGGAATCTACACTACCTGAGGATGTTCCCCATAAGTTTCATCTTTTCTGGCACAGTTTGTCTTGAGAAGAAGATTTTTAAAACATACCACCAAATTTTCATTAATTCCAAACTATATCCGCTTGAATGAGGGCGTGGCCCTTCATTTGAACAAACTTGAATCCGCTTCTCCCAAGGATGCTTTGTGGCAAGTTTGGTTGAAATTAGCCCAGCGGTTCTTGAGAAGAAGTTGAAAATGTGAAAAGTTCACAGACAGACAGACGGACGCCGGACAAAATGTGATCAGAAAAGCTCACTTGAGCCTTCGGCTCAGGTAAGCTAAAAATATTTCATTCACTATGATTGGGTATTGAAAGGATGCATCAAAGTTCATCATCCGACTATGCTTTACTCGTATTAGTCAATATTTTAATGAGCTGCCAATTTATATTCTCTTCTTGTTCAACCACGGCCAAAGTTGGAGAGGATTGTACACTTTGGCCGTAGTTTGTGAAGACGGTGTCTAACTTATATATTGGAATACAGATATCTTTATTTTTACTGGACAGGCCTCTCTGTTTGGACAAAAATGGAAGAAAATAGTCGGTTTTTCAGTAAAAGGAAAAAATGTAGGGTATGTGCAGCTGCATAATTAAAGGGTAATCCACCCAGGCAACACAGGTGCTGTAAGAACTGGACTGGATCGGCAAAGACCATGGAGCCTGCCAAGGCCTGTGAGATGTTGGAGAAGATCGAGAAAAGTAAGTACATCAAGAACCAAAACAATTCAACAATTTTAAAACAAGAGGCTCATAAGCCACATCTCTCACATGAGTAACTATTGTGATGCCGTTCTTCAACAGATTCCCTCCCTTGTAATACCTATTGTGGCATCGCCGTACCCCCTCCCCTCCCCCATGTCACAATTTTAACAATTTAGATTCTACACTACCCAAGGCTGCTTCCACGCAAGTTTCAGCTTTTCTTGCCCAGTTGTTCTTGAGAAGATTTTTAAAGATTTTTCTTATACATTTCTATGTAAACATTTGATTCCCTAAACCCTCGGGGGTTCTGATTTTAACAATTTACAATGAACACTACCCAAGGATGCTTCCACATAAGTTTCAGCTTTCCTGGCCCAGTGGTTCTCAAGAAGAAGATTTTTAAAGATTTTTCTTATATATTTCTATGTAAAACTTTGATTCCCTATTATGGCCCCGCCCTACCCTGGGGTCATGATTTTAACAATTTAGAATCTACACTACCCAAGGATGCTTCCACATAAGTTTCAGCTTTTCTGGCCCAGTTGTTCTTGAGAAGATTTTCAAAGTTTTTTCCTATATATTTGTATTTAAAAATTTGATTCCCTATTGTGGCCCCGTCCAACCCCCGGAGGTTATGATTTAAACAATTTAGTATCTACACTACCCAAGAATGCTTCCACATAAGTTTCAGCTTTCCTGGCCCAGTGGTTTTTGAGAAGATTTTTAAAGATTTGTTCTATATATTTCTATGTAGAACATTGATTCCCTATTGTGGCCCCGCCCTACCCCCGGGGGTCATGATTTTAACAATTTAATATCTACACCTCCCAAGGATGCTTCCACATAAGTTTCAGCTTTCCTGGCCCAGTGGTTCTTGAGAAGAAGATTTTTAGGTCACCTAAGTCACTCAGATAACCTATTGCTATCTGTTTTCATCCGTCGTACGTCGTTCGTCGTCATTCGGTCGTAAACTTTTGAACATTTTTCGCTTCTTCTCTGCAACCACTAAACCAATTTCCACCACATTTAGCATAAAGTATCTATGGGTGAAGGGGAACAAAAATTGTGAATTTCATGGTCCCTGCCCCCTTCGGGCCTGAGGGATGGGGCCAAAACCACTAATATTAATGCAGTCTTTAAAAATCTTCTTCTTTACTCCTGGACATCAAGCAGTCAAACTGTTAGCATGAATGTAATGACCATTGGGTCCTCTACCAAAATTGAAATTCATGGCCCCAGGGTCAGGGGTTCTAGTGCTAGGGCGGGGCTCTATTGATTATATAGTGAAAATGCATTATTTCTATAAAAATCTTCCTCTCTGCTCCGGGGTAAATAAACTAACTAAGTACATACATGTAGTTATGATGAGGAAGAATGCCTCTTCCAAAATTGTGAATTTTATGGCCCCAGGGTCAGGGGTTCTGGTGTTAGGGCGGGGCTCTATTGATTATATATAATGAAAATACATTAATACTTTGAAAATCTTCTTCTCTGCTCCTGGGTATTAAACAAACTAAGTATACAGTTATGATGGGGAATTGATTGGTCATCGGATGTCGTAGTGCACAAAGGAGGCCAATATCTGTTACAAATGGCTGGCAAAATTCTGATGTAATCCCCGATGCATGGTATCTGAGTGTTAGGAATGGTCTTCTCCAGGTACTTCCATTGTTTCAGTCGAGCGTTTGCAGCTTCCAAACCCATCTGACCTAAAACATACATGAATCATCACTATAAAACATACCGGGTATGATTTCAGCATGTTAAGTACATATACCAGTGATACAGTGATAAAGGAATGCTATTTTTGTATGTTTAGTTAAAATTGAAAAAAGAGGGAGAGGGAGGGGTCGTCAATATACAATTCAAGTATATCATTGAGGAAGCTGCTTTATGAATATTCATGACACGATTTGGAACATATCTGAAGTTTTTGCATCATTAAAATAATTACTGGTTATTCCGAATAGGTGTAATTGACACACTTTTTTGCAAGGAAATAGTCTTTCTACGGTATTTTTCATGGAAACAGCAAAATATATAGATTTTCGTTTATAAAGTGAAAAATCAGTAGAGATATAACAATATCTCACATCAATTTCATTTTATGAAATATCAGTTCTGGGTTTTTTTCTTTTGTTGTTGTTGTAGTTGTTTTTTTTTTTTTTTTTTTTTTTTTTGCAATAGTCTTTAAGGGAGCTGCAATAATAAATATATGAATTATTTACGTATGTGACCACTCTAGAAATATTTAAATCATGGGTTGTCAGTTGTTTTTCTCCAATCTGTATGAAGGACGGCATTTCCATTTTGGATACCGAGATCATCCAACACATGTCCGACATCCCTGAAACCCCTGTCTACTACAAACACGTCTTCCTCTTTTAACCAGGATTTCATTTCTTCAGTGTTATGCAGGATCACATGTCTCAGAATGCTAGCATCATTGTTTTTGGCATCAGCTAGGTAGGGTCCAAGATCGGAAATTATGTAACCCTTAGTAATTACAACCATCATGGGTTTAGCGAGGGTCTGTGTTTGTAGATGCTATAAGACCTTCTGGCAAAGGTTAGAACTTTTTTTTGAATGTACACGTAAGTTTCATCTAGCACTAGTATTGCCGGATCTGTGGTACCAATGATATTGAAAAGATCTTTAGCTAGTTGGCGCTATGATTCTCAATCACTGCCTCCCGCGTGATGTGTTGAAAACCCAGATTTTTGGGTACAAAATATCTGTCATCAGCGCCTTTCTCCCGGATTTAACAGCTCCTCTTATCTGTATAAAAATAATTTTAAAAATGTCTAGTGAACCTTTTTGCACAATATATTACAGATTTGTAATATTTACTAGTATATTTTATAAAATACATGTATATCATTATCTATAAATAAGATCATGATCATTGCATTAAACGGTACAAAATAAGATACAAACCTGATGCTGTGTCATGTTGAATAAAACGCCAAGCATTTTGTTTGACATCACTGTACGCAGTTTCACCAGCATGATAACAATACATGTCTTCTCACTTCTTACTTTCGTTGAGTTCATCTTAAAATTCCCCACCAGTATGTCCAGTAAGAATCTTGTAGTCATCGCCCTCCATGCTGCCCTCATCATCAAAATCGAGCCTGGAATGGGGGAAAGCTATTTCCCGTAAGTCCTGAATAATTTTATACACTGAGGTCCTATTCAGTATAACACCCCCACTGGTCTTAATTTTTTCTATATCTTTCTCCTTAAGCTTTCCGTCTGTTATGTGACTTGCACAGCACCTTGCCCGTGAAGGAATTATTATTTCTCCTACGATTAGTACATGTAAGCCAGCATGATTTGAATTCGAAATAAGTTTACGTCCCGGCTTTTTACACACAAAACAGTAGCCATGACTTTTCGTGGAAGATAAGAATGGTAATGCAACTGTTGGGGGACTTGATAGGTCTGTTAATTGAGCGCGCTTTGGTGATGTGAAAGATGGATCATTAGCTTTATCTTTATCACTTACAGGAATTGTACACCGTGACACCTCCCTCCTTCTAGATATGTTGCGAGATTTGTGACGGCACTTATTGCACAAAATATCTGATTCAGTTGCGTCAACTGCAAAGTGTTTTGACAGAATGCTGTACTGATTGTGCTGCTGTGAAAGAGGTCTCCCTCCACACAAAACTCCATCCTAAAAAGAAAATATATTCATGATCATGTATCTGAAAAAAAAAATTGACATATCATATATGATAGCGCAAAATGTATTTTATTTTCTTCATAAAATAAATGGTGACATGGTTATATAAAAAACAGTTTACACCGCGTGAGACTAATTCGCACTCCCTAATCGTATTGTTGTACGGTTGTAGTATAATCGATCGCAGCCACTCAGTCTAAGACTGGACATACAGACTTTATATTTAAAAAAACATCGTCGGAATAAAATAGTTTATCACATTAATGCATGATCATGCATGCAATACTGAACATATAAAAATTTTCAAACAATATTTTTTTTCATCTGTCAGGTCATGATGTAAATATTGTTTGATTATATACTATATAACGTCCCTCTCGAGAATTTTTTTATTCATATGGAGACGCCACCACTTGCAGGCCGTGGAGAGCTGCAAATTTTGTCTTATACTTGGCACTCAGGGCCATTGAGCAGGGAGGGATCTTTTTTGTGCCAGCACCTACTGCGACAGGGGACCTCGGTTTTTACAGTTTTATCCGAGGGAACTCCTTACTTCGCGTCTCTAGAGCAGACACTCTAACCACTGCGCCACGCGGGCGACTAACAGTACAGAAAGTTTGAGAACAAAAGAATTTCTTTTGCGCGCATTCTCTCCCCTGCATTGTCATTTTGGATATTGAGAAATGTAAGTATATTATTATTACATTTTAGAACTATAATAAGTGTATAAATAATGGACTAACAATTAATATGAAAAACGTCAATCAGCATTTCATTCAATGATGAATTCGGATAAGCAAGTGGAGGAGTCTCCATAAGAGTGAAAAATTCACAACAAGGACGTTAAACAATCATTCAGTCAAGCTGTACTGTTATAATAGACTTCACTTCATGACTCCACAAAACTCCATTCTCTATATTTTAATGATGTTATATTGATTTTAGACGTCCACTCCACTCAGTTAATTATTCCCCAAGGCTCTTTTACGATTTACATGTTTTTAAAATTAATAAACTGTGTATTGATAAATACATTAATCATTCACAGTTGAAATGACACCCCAAGGAAAACCATTGTCAACCGACGCGTCAGCGGAAGGTTGACAATGGTTTTTTAATTACTGTTTCTATATGCTGTATTCTTGAATTACTAAAGAATATTCAGTTGTTACTATATTTTAATGATGTTATATTGTTTATTTTACTTAAGAGTCTTTATCCATTTACGACTCGAGCATTCGTTTGTTGTTTTAAAAAATTACATACGAGAGAATCAAGTCTTTCAATGACGCTAAAATTGTAAACTTAATTATGTTTTTAAAATTAATAAACTGGTACTATAAAGAAGTGGATACCATAACAAGAAAGCTGAACATCAATTTAATTGTCAACAATAAACTGCATTGCAAGTCTCATTGCCATGGAACAAGCTTATCTAAATAAAGAAGTTTGCCTTATCGCATGGACAAATACTGTTTCCTTTTCTCAGAATCTTAAATCTGAAATTAAGTACGCTTAAGTAATAAAATCTAAATATAATATCTGTTGGGCAAATATAGGGCCAATGTATGCATCCCGATATAGAAGATAACACTCGCCCTAACATAGGATCAACGTTGAGCCAGCATAGTCTTACCATCTTAAAGGATTTTTATATCCCCCGCTTGAAAAGTGGAGGTATATAGTAATCGGTATTTCCGTCCGTCCGTCCGTCTGTCCGTCTGTTACATTTTATCTCTTATCCGCAACTCCTCTTATACTACTGAGTGAAATTTAATGAAAATTTCACAGAATCTTTATTATATATTGCCATTATGCACCTCCTATTTGACTTTCTTATTCGACACGTATTTTAAGTTTCCCATAGCAAAACATTGACATTGTCATTATATGTTTACCTATGACGTCACATATACATGTATAAGCTTCTGGATGACATTTGATGGGACGAGTTATTCTTCTTTACACATTACTCTGAAACAATATATAGCACCACATGGACATTATGGGAGGCGGGGGTTATCATTTAGTGAGCCCATTGCTCACAGTACCTCTAGTTTCAATAAAGCCTATGGTAAAACGAACACTGAGCCAATGTTGGGAAAACAAAACGCTCCCAACTCATGCACATCGCAGTCCAAATGTTGGGCAAACTTTAGATGAACGTACTCACTCTAACAAAAAAAGACAAATTAAGACAAACGTTAACACTCAAGCTTACACTGGGCCAAGGTTGAGTAAACATACTGCTACATGTACAAGATTATCTACTTCGTTTTGGTTGCATAACAAACGTTGGACCAACGTCGGGCCAACTTTTGAACCCATCATGTCCTTAGATATGCATATGCATCTTAGATTTATCACTTTTTTGATTCGATACGCAAGAGCATGCTCTACGTATGTATAATTTCTAAATCGAGGTAAATTATTAACAAACAAGTTGATGAATTAAAAATATCAGCAGTCATCATTTGGTAAGTTCTATGGTCGATACAATGACATTTTCAGCAAATACAATTTGTCATTAAGTCAAATGCTGACTGACGTTCTTCATGCTGGTTGTTAGCCAATTATATACATACTAAATTGACGACGGATTTTCCGTTATTTCCTGATCATGACAAAGAGCACACGACGGTTGTGACCGTGTAGCAGGGGATGCCCACTCCTCCGTGCACCCGATCCCAACTCTGATGTTTCGGAGGTCCGTGTTTGCTCTTCTCCTATTTTGTATTCTTTAATATGTATTTGGTCCTTAATACTGTTTGTTATCTCCATATATTCCTGTAATGAGTAATGAATAAGGCAATGGGCCTATACCATTCAAACGTTGGTATGACCTGGAATAATACAACAGTCCAGGAGCCTGTTCACCCCTGTTTGAATGGTATAGCCATTTGCTATAACATAGGCTGCCAGAAGCAGTCTCGACCATTCTAATACCCGTAGAAGAAGTGAGAAGCAGAGAAGAAGCGAAAAAGTAATAATAATACCAGAAGAATTTAAAGGGCAAAAG
This sequence comes from Saccostrea cuccullata, assembly GCF_032062105.1. Classification (NCBI taxonomy): domain Eukaryota; kingdom Metazoa; phylum Mollusca; class Bivalvia; order Ostreida; family Ostreidae; genus Saccostrea; species Saccostrea cuccullata. The sequence goes on from NW_026941030.1 coordinate 10,165, forward strand.
AAAGATAAGTATGGCTAGGGTACGGAGCATCGGTGTGTATTTAGCCAAGGAATTGAACTGAAGCACAAGGTGTAGTAATCCTGAGTAAGGATGAGGATCCGAGTGCTCATTTCAATAGGAACTTGGCTACGGAACTAGGGGCAAGGAGCCTAGTCATAGTACCCGGTTACAAAGAATCTCTAATTGTATCCCACTGTTTAAATAAAAAAAAAACAAGGACAAGTATCCCCTAAAAATAACAAATAATCATTGCTGTATATAATATTGATTCCCCGTATTAATCATAAGCTCAGATAGAGCTGAAGGAAAATTTCATTTATAGTTATTTGAAATTAAGACCCTTTATCCCTTGAAAAAGGGACCTTAGATTACACGTTACATTCCATTGTGTCATTATCTTTTTTTATATACAGGTACAATTATAGCCTTATACCAAACCTGAAAATAGCATTGAACATTTTATGTAAAACCGCAGTTAATGTCTCACTACAATCAATAAATAGTTCATTTAGTATAAAATATTCACTTCAACTCTTATTTCTTTTGAAATCTTGTATAAAATGTCTAATTTCCTCGACCGAAATTTCTTAAATCTAATTCATCAAATACAGGTTCACTGTTGTCCACATCTTGGTTATGTTGGGTTTCCTCCGCGTTTGTATCCCGAGTTAGATTCCTAAAATGGTTTTAAAGGTATTCTTACGCTATTTCAGTTGTCTGAGATTTCATTTTCCTTTTTGAAAAATAATTGTAGAATTTTTCTTGGATTTAGTTTAACTATGAGATTGTATCATATCTCCTTCTAAAATTGCCTGCTCGGCGTTAAACACTATTCAATCAATCGATTAATCAAGTCTCCTGCTGACATTTATAAAATCTTAAGTTTTCTATAGAGAGTTTTTTTAAAACTGATTTTACCTGCAATGATTTGTTTCTATGATTTATTTACATTAAAAATATGCAAAGCGTTTATATAATCTAAATATTTCTTTTTACTTCTTAATGATCTTCCTGATAATATTTAAAACTAGAACAAAACTCTTTGCAAAGCAAGGAGTGGGTCTTCCGCCCTGTTTGACCAGAAGTTACCTTTAAATTTACAAGATGAGTAATGACATCTCCTAAGATCCATATACTACATGTATAAATCTATGTCGATAATTGCAAAAGTAAGCTATTTCTTGCTACTTCCGGGTCAAAGCTATCACCAAAAATGTGTGTCAGTAATGGCAAATATATGCATTTCTGACTACATCCTGGCAGGAATGACGTCATTAGGCGATTTTTGTTTATCTCATTAGCTGCCACTCCATATTTTGAACAATTTTGCTTCAAAAAATGTATTAAAAATTTTCACGGTTATTGAAATATAATGAAAAAAGGTTTGGCCTCATTAAATTTCTTATTTTAGGGGCCAGCCTCTTTTTGATTATATCGGATGATAGACATTGTAATTGTTAAAAAGTTTTGTTCAATATGTCTTTACAAATTATTCACAGGAAAAGAGATATGGAAGAAAAGTTGTTGATTTTAGAAATTTTCAATATGCCCTTTTTCAGACCATAACGAGCCCCGACGTGCGACATTTTTAATAAAAGTAAAATGCATTACGCATATCAACTGACATGGGTCTATCATACCTGAAAATTTCATGTTTCTATCTAGAACCATTCCTGAAAAAATCTCCGGAGAAGCCGATCCTTTAAAAATCATAAAATCGGCAATAACTCAGACCGCAAGTGACGTCATCATAAAAGAAAAAAAACGCATGAGGTTGGAGAAATGATACATAGGTCCTGAAAGTTTTAAAAAATCCAAGAACCCGGCGGCAACAAAATTCGAAAAAGCTATTTTTAGCATATAGGTAACAGTCAAGGTCACAATATTAATGTCTCTGACGTTGATGTCATTTGAATGAACTTGATTAGTGGAGTACGCACACCAAATATGAAGTCTCTATCTCTTATGGTCCAAAGGTTATGGCGAAGGTACGAAAAGGCTATTTTTAGCATATAGGTTACAGTAAAGGTCACCAGGTCATTGTTCTTGGTGTCATCTGAAAGAACTTATTAGTGAAGCATGCATACCAAATACGAAGTCTCTATCTTTCATGTTTCAAATGTTATGGCGAGGGTAAAAGTTTGCAGACAAACAAACAAACAGGACGAAACAATTTATGTCTCAAATCTATCGATCTGGGCGCATAGAAAATATTAAAGTGAAAGAGAAACCTAGAGAATTAACAGAAAGACTTCCACTGTAGACGAAAGACCTTAATAATATAACTTTGATGCTTTTAAATACAGCAAGCTAAACATTGTTATTTCTTTTCCAATGAAGATAATGATAATTGAATTCTAACTGATCCAATTTTATGCTGGACCATGTGGAATAATTATACCCTCCATGAAGTCAGCTACTTTACTGACCAAAATGAGTAGTTTTCAAAAATGTGATATCCGAATATTCAAATTATCTTCATCTATATAAAAATAGTCAATTTTTTTATAGTCTTAAGTAAGAGACATATCGGTAATTTTGACATTTTATGATTTTACTTCTCAGATGTAAATACAATGTCTGAAAAATCAAAAAACTCTTTCCTTATCCGAAGTGAAAATCCTCATTTAACGTTAACCAGAAGTGTCTGTCGAGACTGTAGCTCTACTGGTTTATACAGGAATCAGGAAGAGAAAAGTAGAAGTTGGGACTTGAAGCTTTAAAACAGCAATAAATAGAAAAATGATCCTTACCGCTCATCAAAAATACCAATGCACAGAATTATTTATCTTAGTATAGTCTACTTGTTGCCAAGTTATATTGAAATGATGAAATCAGACCAAAACTGAAATCAAAAACCGATGCACAGAATTATGTATCTTAGTGTACTCTACTTGTGTGCCAAGTTATATTGAAATCGGACCAAAACTGTACGAGAAGTAGCATTTTGAAAACATTTCACAGAAATTTATATT
>NW_026941031.1:0-7500 GCF_032062105.1 Saccostrea cuccullata
TACATGATTCAATATCTACTGAAAAAAAGTTGCCTTGAACAGATTAGAAAATTAATCTCTGGCCAAAAATAGATAGTTGAAATTGAAAAGAAATCTGCATGGCATGGACACTTTTCCTTACCTGACAATGCCATCAGTAAGGTACCTCTGGACCTCCATGTTACAGTCCCATATTTCTGGAATACTGCGGTGGTAGATGTGGAGCTCTCCTTTCTGTCCGTGGTGGCGCTGGCTGTCACAGTACTCACAGTATCTGATTGGTCGATTGCCATTGTAGCTGGCACACTCAATAGAGAAACATGTACAGACAGCAAGATTGTCTTCTGACCTGCAGTTCTATAATAGAATTAAAGTTACATACAGCAGGTAATTTATATTGCTGTATGTTTATTGTGTACCTTTTTTTTCATTTTCACTTACATGTATATATATTAAGACTTTCAAGTAATATGCTTCTAATATTGTACCTTACAACAATTGTTCTGTAACAACAGTAAATAAACTAAATTCTCTTAAGTTTTTCTGATTATTTTTATTTTTTCAATTAAATGTTGAAGCCATATGAAACCTTATTTTCACAGACAGTTGATACATGTGACATTGGCAGTAGAATATCTGTGATGTATTCACTGTGTTCCTTTCTCAGTTCATCGGCGCAGTCACTACAGATATACAGGGGAGGGGGCTTGTCTCCAGAGTGAATGGCCAGGGCAGGGTTTAAACACATCTATTCAAATACAAGGAAATATAAAAGGTCACTATCACGGAATCGAACAATTCAGTTTAAACAATAACTTTAATACATGTACAAAGCCTTTAATTCTTAACTTACCTACTGGTAAATGAGGAAATGATCAAAAGAAGTTTAATTTACTCTTTTCAAGAAAATTTATCTAAAGTGTGACCTGAAAGAGGAACTTTAAAATTATTATACAGATTATTGCTGTTATTTGAAGGTTTACCTTGACAGCCTGACAGTTCCCTGAGTTAACACAACCTTGTCTCTGACAGAGTACTGGAGGCCAAGCTAAAAATAACAAGAGGCCCATGGGCCACATCGCTCACCTGAGCACTAAGGGTAGGAAAAATAGAAAATAGCTTTTTATAAGTTTTCAGTAGTCTCATGACCAATCATGGATTAGCAAATTTTTAAAGAATTTTCCTATATATATCTTTAAAAACTTTTACCATTTTGGCCCAGCCCTACACCTGGGGGTCACGATTTGAACAAATTTGAATCTACACTACTTGAGCATGCTTCCATATAAATATAATGAATTATGGCTTTGTCAATCTTGAGAAGAAGATTTTTAAAGAATTTTCCTATATATTTCTATGTAAGACTTTGGTCGGCCATTTTGGCCCCGCCCCACCCCCCATGATTTGAACAAATTGAATCTACACTACCTGAGCATGCTTCCATATAAATATGATGAATTATGGCTTTGTCATTCTTGAGAAGAAGATTTTTAAAGAATTTTCCTATATATTTCTATGTAAAACACAGATGACCCCGCCCTCCTCACAAACTTGAATCTACACTACCTGAGGATATTTCCCGAGAAGTTTCATCTTTCCTGGCACAGTGGTTCTTGAGAAGAAGATTTTTAAAATATGCCACCAAATTTTCATTAATTCCCAATTATCTCCCCTTGAATGAGGGCGTTGAATCCCCTTTACCCAAGGATACTTTGTGGCAAGTTTGGTTGAAATTGGCCCAGCGGTTCTTGAGAAGAAGTCGAAAATGTGAAAAGTTTACAGACAGACGGACAGACAGTACAGCTAGACAGACGGACAGAGAGACGGACGCCGGACAAAATGTGATCAGAAAAGCTCACTTGAGCTTTCAGCTCAGGTGAGCTAACAATACAATATGCAATATATTATCATTTTAAATTACTAATATACTCTCCTATAAGTCGGATTTTTTAGATTAATCTTTGGTCCAAAACACTTTGACCCACTTATAGATGAGTTATAAAAAGGTAGATATGTTATTTGGTCATTCCCTACAATATAAGCTCAAAATATACAACCAACTTATAGGCGGACCAACTTTTTTTTACCAATTTTCCTATAATCATCACGATTCTTAATTTTCTTTAGCTTTTATATACAGATATCCTCATAAAGGCTAACTTCCTATTTTGACAATGTATTGGTTTACCTGTGTATTTGTAGTGGATTCCTCTTCTATCTGTCAGTGCAGGATTAAGCTGAGGCCAGTAATAAAACAACAGATTGGCAGCAGGGGCTCTAGCAGTGAAAGGTCCATAGGCCACAATACTAAGGATGTCCTACAATAAAATGAGTTAATACAGCACTACTCCCTCTGTGATTTCACTAGCATGGGTTATAGCATCTTTGCTAGCCAAGGGTTTCCGATCCGAAATCTACTCTACAACAATTCAGAGAGTAGACTTTGGATCGGACACCCTTGGCTAGCGAAGATGGGGCTATAGTCAATTCTGATTTGAGCTAAGAAATATTCTCCTAAAGTTTAGCCCCACTGGGCTGTTCAAAGTGCTTCATATATACTAGTATTTCAATATGCTATAAAGAAATTTTTAATACACATTGAAACAGTAAATATTGGAATGTAACTTTCTAGTTCAAAATAGTTGTTTACCACACAATGGCAAAGTATGAAGACTTAGATGTAAAAATTACCTTAGAAGGTCTCTTTTAATGCTCATAAAGCATTCTAAAATCTGTGAGTGGAATGCTGTAATATAAAAAATAAAATAAACATCAATGAGCATGACCTTACATCATTTTGCATTACCAGGGTATTTTTTTCTACCCCTCACCTCCAACTTCACTTTTGTTTATGGCTTTTTAATCTTTTACAAATAAGATAAAAACACACATGCAACATTGCAGAGAAAATATTTATCATGATACTACTATATATATATGAACTTTTTCTATAACTGTTTAACTTTTTTTTCTGATGAAGCAATAGATTAAACAAATGACTTAGAACTTACAACCATTGTCTGTATGCTGGAGAACCATCGTTATAATGGCAGCAGCTGACTCGCTGGCATAGGAAGGCTCAAAGCAGCCATCATAACCTGGAAATTTAGAACTTTATAAATACAAGAGGTCCATGGGCCACATCGCTCACCTGAGCACTAAGGGTAGGAAAAAGTAGAAAATGGCTTTTTATTGTAAAGTTTAAATCCAAAAGTAGTCCCATGACCAATCATGGATTAGCTATTTTTTAGAAAATGATTGAGAAGAAGATTTTTAAAGAATTTTCCTACATATATATCTTTAAAAACTTTTTGGCCCAGCCCTACCCCTGGGGGTCATGATTTGAACAAATTTGAATCTACACTACTTGAGCATGCTTCCATATAAATATGATGAATTATGGCTTTGTCATTTTTGAGAAGAAGATGTTTAAAGAATTTTCCTATATATTTCTATGTAAAACTTTGGTCGGCCATTTTGGCCCCGCCCTATCCCAGGGGGTCATAATTTGAACAAACTTGAATCTACACTACCTGAGCATGCTCCCATATAAATATGATGAATTATGGCTTTGTCATTCTTGAGAAGAAGATTTTTAAAGAATTTTCCTATATATTTCTATGTAAAACTTTGGTCGGCCATTTTGGCCCCGCCCTATCCCAGGGGGTCATGATTTGAACAAACTTGAATCTACACTACCTGAGGATGTTTCCCCATAAGTTTCATCTTTCTTGGCACAGTGGTTCTTGAGAAGAAGATTTTTAAAATATGCCACTAAATTTTCATTAATTCCCAATTATCTCCCCTTGATTAAGGGCGTGGCCCTTCATTTGAACAAACTTGAATCCCCTTCACCCAAGGATACTTTGTGGCAAGTTTGGTTGAAATTGGCCCAGCGGTTCTTGAGAAGAAGTCGAAAATGTGAAAAGTTTACAGACAGACAGACGGACAGACAGACGGACAGACGGACGCCGGACAAAATGTGATCAGAAAAGCTCACTTGAGCCTTCGGCTCAGGTGAGCTAAAAAAAATTATTCTTAAATAAACTTTAAAAATATGTACATGTATCACCTAAGAACAATTGTCAGACAAAAAAAAATATTGTAGTGCATGTGCAACTTCATATTACTGAAGTGCACCATGGTAATAGTCTTTGGCTACATATGTTTATCATCTTTGCATAGGAGCACATCAATCATGATATACATTATTACAATGTAGTTTCATCTCTTCCATTATGATGCATGCAATTACTAAGTCACCTACCCGTCCACACACAAACTCATTACTATATCTCTCCAACTTTGATATGAGGGAATAAAAAGGCAAAATGTTTAGACCTCCATTTTATTTTGATTTCTTCTTTTATCATTTTCATAAATATGAACAGTATTTTGCTGATAAAAATTATGTTCCTAATATCAAAAAAAAAAAAAAGACTGAAAAGATGTACACACAGACAGCAATGTGGTCTTTTAGATAATACAAACCCAGAGTCATTGGCAGCATGTTGCTACAAAGCAGATCAATGGTGTCCTTGTGTAATGTAGGAGGAAATATTGCTAAGGTTGAAGCCACTGTGTAAGGTAGAGAATCCAGTAGATCGTGCTCCAAAAATGGAACAAGGCATCCCAGAACCTTAAGAACATACTCCCCTATTTCTGTAAATAAATAACTCATATATACTCATGTCTTTTTCATATTCATTGTATATATATCAAAAAAAAAGATATCCATTTATTGATTTCACAGTTTTTCATCTACATTTCAGACTTCAATATCTGTTATGAAAAACATTAACATTTTCAAAAATCAAGCTCAGCTCTTGTAATTATAATTGTTTTGTGATTGGTTGACAGGTTCCTCCTGGCAAAAATTTAATACATACCTATCTGTTTCATCTGCATTGTAGGTACAATGTCAATCATATTCAGGATGGCATAATACAACCCTGTGTAGTTCAGATTAGGAAAAACCGACTGCCGCACACTGTCCCTCTGTCGTGGTCCATAGCTCTCTGCTGGAATGTTGGGGACATCCTTCAATACACTGGAAATAGGCAAAATAAGACTAGGAAGGTCACTTTGGCGTATGCTTACAAGTCAGGATTAGTCTCACACAAATTCAATGTTCAATTTAAAAACTATTAGTACAAACTATAAATTCAGTTGTCAGAGCTAATAAGCAACCCTAGAAGTTTCATACATGAAAGTCTAAATTTGGTAAATTTTTATCAGATATGAAAATGAAGCTGCTCTAGTAATGTAAATCTGGCTTCTTCTGTACCAATCATATGACATCTTTACCATCCAGCTGAAATGAACTCCACACACATCCTTGGAAGCAGCATCAATGTCAGTTTGGCTATGGTGCGACTTATAGATGCTAAGTAAAGAACCTGGTAAGAAACTTTAGCCTTGCAGTTCATCACAAAAGTATCGGTCAGATGTACCATCTACACTAAGTTTGAGTCTGTGATTAAATTATCAACATAAATTGTTGCTGCGTGATGCAGGATCCATCGAAGATGGTCATGAACTCATGGTGTTATATATTTTCTCTCTGTTGTAAGGGTGTTGTTACAATTATATACAGTTTATGCCTTAATGGGCTGTCAATCATTTCTTGCTATTAAAATATACTGCATAAAGGGTTATCCCCCCTCCAAGTTATTTTTGCCCTTTGACACTTGTAAAAAATTTAGTCTCCTTTAAATTCATTCACTTTTTCATGGTTCTGATCAAGAAATAATAGTGTTCCTTGACTTGTCCCACTTTAAATTCACCCAACTGAGAGTTGGGCAAAAGGTGCAAAAATAAAAGAGGGGATTGCACTGTATATATAATGTAGGTAATTTGTAAGCAGCTATTAAACATTACAAGCACACAAAAAATGCTCACCTTCTTAAAGTCTGGGAAAAGTACTTCAGTGTGTTTTCGATTTCAATCCCAGTGGGCTGTGGGGTCAAGTTGTTTAAAATCCGAAATCTATAGTCCTTTAGATTCTTGATCTTTGAATTGACTGAAAAGGATTGAGGCATGGATTGTGTCTATCACAATACAAAAAAAATCTAATGCACAGACATACAGAATAACTCATATTCATAAAAGACTTCCAGAGAATTAAAGTAATTAGTTTCTTTAGCATAATGATAATTGAAAGATGCCAATGTTCAGTTTTGTCCTAGCCCTGAAAGATTAACATTTTAAAATCAAGTCAAGCTTACTTTAATAAGAAAAGTTAAAGTCTAAGAACAAGTTCAAGATCCCAAGTCAGTGATTTGCAAAGGCTAAATTAGTAATGTACATGCTATATATTATCTCCCTTGTTTTTAAAATTAAAAAAAAAATATCAAATTGTTTACAATTTCACTGTGAAATGTCAAAGTTAAATATCAACAGGATCTAGGTCACGAGCTTACTAGCCCTTGTAATTTCTTATGAAATATATATACTCCAAAATTTTAACCGTTTTCCTCTTACAATTAATTCAAAAGATATATATGCATTAAGGCATTGATAAACAATTAATATATTAGGCAGATTAGAGACCAAGTGATGCTGGGCATATAGCCAAAATGATACCAAATACTCTTACTTGTGCTCCCAGAGCTCCCACTACATGAAGCAATTTCTCACATGTATATGTCTATGGGGCACCGTTTTAATATTTTTAAGGTATTTTCTGATATCAAAAATTCATTTTGTGATATCATAAATTGAATTTTTGATATCAGAAAATCATTTTTTGATATCAAGAATTCGAATTTCTGATATCAAGAAATCATTTTCTGATATCAAAAAATCTTCAGGATTTTATGATATCAAAAAATGTAATTATTGATATCAAAAATTCGATTTCTTGATATCAAAAAATATCAGTCATTTTCTGATATCAAAAATTCGAATTTCTGATATCAAAAAATCATTTTCTGATATCAAAAAATCGATTTTCTGATATCAGAAAATGATTTTTTGATATCAGAAATTCAAATTGATTTCTTGATATCACAAAATATATTTTTTGATATCAGAAAATAAAATAAAATGTCGAAGAATCTTCACATAAATAATGAATACTCCCTTGATCTGTAGAAAATGCCGAACTTCAGTGCCAGATTTGTTTTCTACTAAAATTTGTTAATTTAAATCAGGTTTTTAATAATATTTTTTAATGGAAGAATTTAATAAGTGTTTTTGATATTTTTGGTCATATTTATTTGCATGGAATTCAAATATATTACTTTTTAGTTTTTGGGATAAATCTGAGTAAATAATCCATCTTTGTAAAAATAATCTTGTTTTAGGATCGGGTTCGGGCTACAGTAAATGTTTAGAAAACGTTGTATATTCGTTAAACACATGTTCAGACATTAAAGTGTAAAACAGAAAGAAATTGTTGTTTATCGGCAACAATCTAGGTGTGCTGTAGGTCGGGCTTAGACTTAGAATTTCTCTGTTACTCCTATCAACAGCAGCCATTAGCTTTTCCAATTGCATATTTGTCAATGTCTAAAGTGA
>NW_026941031.1:10000-131339 GCF_032062105.1 Saccostrea cuccullata
CCAGATCCCATGCGGTGCAGGGCAAGCACATTTGCGGGACCCAACTGAATTTCATCATGTAAATGACCATTTTGAGTGCATAAAATAGCATAGTAAAATATGAATTGATATATTCCATATCTTTTGAACAGTTTTTCTTTAAATTTCCACTTCTTATGAAGGAAACAAATGATTGCGCCCATGACAAAAGGGTCCTTATGGCATTTTTGCTAAAACAGAGAAATAACGTCATAAAGATGTGACGTTGCAGACTGACGGTGAACTTCGACGCAGATTTTTTTTACCACGTGTTTTGACGTTTGACGCATCCAGAATTTTTATCGCTGTTTCCAACATGTTTATTTTCATCGTTAAATTAATTGAATCAATATCTGAATCTTCTAATCCACCGATTATAATAGATATAAATAAAAACATTTAGAAATGGTTTCTTAACAAACATTATTACATATACGTCTCTATAATACCAATAGTTTTCCTACATGCGTAATTAAATGTATAGAAGCTGTAGACAAGGTGTTTTCTGATAGCATATTGAACCTTTATACTCTAGATAAATTTTATTTACATATTTATACCATTTTTAGAATTCATCTTAGACAGGGTATATCTTAAAAAATATTGCAAAGGAAAATTGTCTTCCTAGTTCTTTGAGATCCGCTCCACCACTTTCAAATATACATCGCGATCGCGTCGATCACATGTAAACATTGATTCATCGGTGCATACTGCTTAAACTGTTGTTAAATTGTTTGTACAAATGTTGAAATTAAACATACATCTTTTTTACAAATCTAGCAAGAATGTGTAAGAACGATAGTCAAGATTATTTGTATTTTCTATAAATAAAAATAGGAGAGATAACTCTGATGTCAACAATCGATGTAACAGGGGTACCAGGCAGGGACATTCATTATTTTAACTGCGTACTTTTTCACATTTCAGCTGCATGTTCGCATGAAATTTCTCCCGGATTATAAAAGAGATATTTTATGACCAAATAAAAAAAAAAACTTTTAATCGTCATCATAATCATGCATTTTTAAATAAAAAAATATTGTTGTACTTTGGGAATAAGGTTAATGTAGAAAAAGGAAAAACAAAGAAGAAGAAAAAAAAAAGAAAACTGCAAAATTGAACAGACTTTAATTTTTTTTTCAAATCTCTTATCTATAGCTTTTTTTTTTTTTTTTTTTTTTGTTTGCATGAAATAATTTCATGACGAATTTCATTTCTAAAAAAATAATAAACACGTAAAGCGTCTACCTTATAATCATGATTAAATAAATTAAAATTTAAAAATGTTGTTTTGTCTTATATTCTTGTTGCACAAAGACACTTCAATTTAGAGAAATTAAAACAAGCAAAAAACATCCGAATGAAAAAAAATGTTCTTAATGTTCTAACTTAAATAGAGCTGGTCAAGTAAATCTGAGGAGAGAGAGAGAGAGAGGATGTAGGGTATATAGATAAAAATATTTATATTGAATCTATTTATCTAATATTGAGAAATGTGAAACTCTATTGAAACAGATGAGTTTTCAAAACAAATGAAATAATAAATGAAAGAAAATATCAATTTTGTTCTCTAAACTATATATACATGTATAGCTATTTATTTTCAAGATCTCGAAGTTTAATATACATGTAACTCTTTGGTACTTACGTGTTGTTGTTGTTTTTGTTTTTTTTCATACGGAGTTCAAATGTTTTAAGCATTATCTGCAAATTAATTCTTTAAGCCATGCCAAACTTTGTCTTTCATAAAAGCTCGATCAGCATTGAATGTCTCTTAACAGATCAATTATCATGCTAAAAACTCAATCATCACTGAACTTCTCATTGCAGTTATCAGTGTGGAATAATATATTGTTTAACCTGCCATCAAATTATGGATAAATATTATTAGATATGCTCAAAAAATATTTATTTGTTTTGGTATAAAAAAATCTTTATAAGTTCAGGGTCGGGTTTTATTTCTACATGTAATTGCTAACAGAAAATAAAATTCAATGCTGAAAATACATGACATATAACGGCAACAATATGCTTGCATTTTGTTTTATTTTGGCTGCAGTGCAGGGGATTGAGGTGGTGGGGGGGGGGGGGGGTGCTTAATATATATTTCCGTAACATGTAGGCTTTACAAGACTTAGCATATACAAGCTTCTGGCACCAGGCACGTAGCATCGTTTTTGAAAGTGGGGGGGGGGGGGGCAACCAGAGTACCTTAAAAAGTTGACAAGCAAAAAAAAAAAAAAAAAAGGTTAATGTTGCACAAAGTCGAAAATCCTATTTCGTGGGGAGGGGGGGGGGGGGGGTAGAGGCCAATTTTTTTCAGTACCAATTTTTATACTATGTTTTCCGTACATCACAATAGTGGGAGGGGGGGGGGCAACCAGACTTTCAATTATCAATTCCTATAGTATAAGTAAGGTTGGGGAAAAAAGTGAAGTTCAAGCCCCCCCCCCCCCCCCTGTTGCTACGTCCCTGGGCACGGGACCAGAATGGAATTCATACTCTTTAAAACTCACTTTCTAGAATAAAATTAGAAACAACATTAGAATGAAGGGGATTTTTTTTTTAATTAGGTCATAAATAATATGATGATTTTCTAAGATGTTTACATCCCTACAAAAATCTGACATTTCAAAGCTCAGCCAGTTCAGGAAATATATTATACAAAACAGTCATATTCAACTGACTGTATATTTAGGCATAAACAATTACATGTTATTAATCTTTAACCCACCCCTACCCTAACAAAAGCTATACATATAAACCGTAAATGGCATCTTTGATTTAATTCTATGGGTGTGCTTCTAAAACCATCCATTTCATAAAATAAAACCAGATTTTTTAATTTTAGGGTATCATTATGTGTACATGATTAACAATACTGAATTCATAGCAATTCAGTTCCAGGCTCATAGTATTTATGATCGCTGTGCGATTTTGAAAATGGCAATGCTCAGAATTAAAGGTACAAATATAAAATGAAGAATAATAGGCAGCATTATTTCAAACCTAAATAAAAAAGTAAATCTGCAAGTTGTAGGGTTAATGGTACTGGGTGCACCTAAAACTTTTGAAGTAAATAAAATATTTTTTTATTTATTTTAACTCGTGTTCACAAGAATTGTAAGTTTCTGCCATTTAGATTTTTTAACCCTCCCCCCACCCCCACCCCCACCCCCCTTCACCAACATACACATAATCCTACAAATGTTAATCCTGGGTTTATCTATTGTGTAAATGTTTGCGGATTATAACTCATTCATTTGTTTGTAAAATTTCCACCTTTTGATTGGTTAATATTAAAATATTTTTACTGCTAAACTGAAAAATATTTCGTGTATCCTTTATATTTTCAAAAATGCAGTGTCATTATTGACCCAATGCAGACAGACAACCTTATAGATGCAGCGAATCAACCGAATTTCCTTTTATTTACTGTCTATTGTGTATCGTAAATTTTACATGTTACATGTACCACACTTCACAATTTTTAGAAAGAAAGAACAATCAAATAAATTTTCACTTCGCAGTAGCATTTAGGTAGCGTAATGTTGTTATTAAAAAAAATAATAATTTTCACATCTATGGTAACTAAAGATATATCGTTTATGCTGAAATCTTGAGCTATCGAGAGCAATGTTTAAATTAAAATAATTTTCAAACGAATTCTACAGGCTTATCAAATGACTCTTGCATGGATTACCAGTTAATATTTTGTTTGAGAAAATAATTGTTTAAAAAAAAAAAACAAAAAAAAAAAATGAATGGATGTTGCCCGCTGTTCAGGTTTCCCCCTGGTGTCATAGAAAAGTGAAATGTAAAACAAACACTCACTCATAATACTATACACCACTGATGAATCCATAATATATATAACTATTAAATAATTATTAATAATTAAAAGAGACAATGAGATAAAAATAAGGTGCATGGAAAAATATCAAATATTATACAACTATTAATCACCGTAGTAAAATTACAGAGGAAAATCATTTAACGTTCACTCTGAAAACGTTTGACGTTGTTGAAAAGCATGACGTCATTATTAACCTGTTAAAGTATATTTGATAAAAATGAAGAAAAAACCTACTTAGAGTAGAGGTAGGACCATAAAAATTCATATTTGACAACTTGTAACCTTACTCTATCAGAATCCGTGAAAAACTCAAAATGCATAAAAATTGCCATATGGACCCTTTTCACATGGGCGCAATCAAATTATTTCAGCTTTTTATCATTGTCAGGGGAATTTTTTACTCATTGAAAGGGGAAAATTAGATATTTAAGGGAAATTTTCTCTTGGGGAAAAATACCGAATATGGGTAAGTTTTAGTAAGTCCCTGTTTTGATACATCCATAAATTCAAAATAAGTTTATTTTTTTCTTAGAAGTTCTTGTTTCTGCAAAAAAAGTAGTTTGCAGTGAAATGCATTTCTTTAAGGGTTATGGAACCACAGGTAACGGGGGGGGGGGGGGGGGGAATTATTGAAGAGCTTGGAGTGATGAGCATTGCTTCGTAACGTTCGCTGCACTGGCTACTAATATACTAAATAAATGTCATCTTATATTTCTTAGGTCTTCTGTACAAGAATTACAGAGTATCATGATAATATGTCTTTAGAGAAGACCTATAATAAGATAAATTTAAAAATTGTATATTAATTAAGTCTAAAAAGGTCTGAAGATATATAATTTGGACTCTAATTATCCATGGCAGATACATATATAACATGAGAAGGCATAGTCAGAACAATGAGACTAACAGTTAAAATATGTCTTATATAGTTGTAATATAGGAAAGAAATCAGAGTACATGTAGATACACTCTGAAATGATTTTGAAGAATATAAAAGGAGTTGCACTGAAAATAACTGAAAAATTTTCTCAAAATTTTTCCCAGGAGCTGTTGTTTCCTTGAAAAAGCTCAAAGTTGCAAGATAATGATATGCCCGGACTTATATTGATTTAGCAAGTGAAATGAAAAGCAGTTGCTATTTTTTATCTAAGATTTTCATAATCCTTTTATCACTTGTGATGTTGGGTTCAAGCTTATATAAGTATATGAAGCTGTTCAATTTCAGTTTTTGATCCAAGTATTGAAGACAGTGAGGAATACAAGAAAGTTCACCAGGAATACAAAGCTATTGTAAGTTTTATTTGCGAAATAAGGAAGGGCAAAATGAGTTCTTGTCGTTCTTTTCCATAGACTTAGGTCTGGAGACTTCTACTGATTCTAGGGAAAACTTCAGATTTTAAATTCTTTGTCTAAATAGATTCAGAAGTTGCTGGACGCCTTCATAAAAGATACAGGTATAAGCCATGACCAGGTCATTAAAGCTGTCCAAGACATGAACAGGAGAAAGGAAATCAAAGAAATGTTCCAGGTAAGTATTTATAGATAGTGCATTAACTCAGGTTTTGAAAGTAAAATCCCAAGAAGAAGCCCCCCCCCCCCTCCTCACCTTTCTCTAAAAAGTTTTGAAAATTGTTTGATTGTCATTTCAGAACAAGTTTTTCTTACACCTTTTAGGGATTGTCATGATATTTTCTTGCAAAATTCAGATTGAAGTATTATTAATAGAATACATGTACTAGTTCAAAGTCCTGTAGTGAAGTTATTTCGCAACCATAATTTATTCCTGGTTGAGCAATTGCGCTGTGTCAACCTATTTCCTTAATCACATTTATTGATTAATTATCTGACAAAAAAATCAGGGCAGTATTACTGCTGATTTCATGGAAGAGAAAAAGTGTAGATCTAAATATAAAGAGATGATCAACACATTATCCAAGCAGTTTTAATTTTAATATCTTATTTCCCATAAACTGTTTTAGTTTGCATGCATTCTAACATTTAAATTAGAATATACTGTAGAAGTGGAAATTTTAGCAGGACACAGATTTAGCTATTTCTCCTTAAAAATTGGTATTTTATTTTTAGCAAGAATCAGTTTTAGTGATTTTAAAATGCTCACTAAAGAAGCTATTAAAAATAAAACGCAATTAATTTTTAGCGATATTCAATTTTGGCGATCTCAGCATTCTCGCTAATAATGCCAAAATTAAATCCTCGCTAAAATTTCCACTTATACGGTAATTATAATTTATTTTCATTGAAATTTCCAATTTATTAAGATATATTGAAAAATTTTAAACAAATATATGGTACCCAGGGTTAGCATAGAATTATATGCATGCATTGTAATTCTCTCAAGGTAAATTTTGTGTATTGAATTTGAAAAGCAGAAAACAAAATAGAAGGATTCTGATATCTATAGAAATAACAGGAGATCCAGTATTTCATGTTCAATTAAAGCTAGTTGGATTTTGTAATTTTTACTATCCTGCTAAGTGCAGAGTCAGCTTGGTAAAATGAAATTTTATTCCTCATTTCATGGCCACCTGATGACTAGTTCTGTTACAAATTTAGCCGCTTCACTGCCTCTAGTGATACTGACAAAGACAGTTTATATTGATTTCTGAAGTAATCAAACTCAGTAGTATATTCATGAATACCAGAATATAAATTAATCTTAAATTGTACATGATGTGAATACTTCAAATTATCTGGGGCAACTTAAAATTTTTCATGATAGTCATTAAAGGTGGCCCTTGCTATCTATTCATATTCTCTCTCTCTGTATTTTCATTAAATCAATATCCTATTTAATAAACAGGGAGAAATGGAGTACTGGCGAGTAAGTGGGGCACTTGTGTTGAAGACTATTACACTATATAAAGATTGTAATTTTTATGGAAATGAATTTAAAATAAAAAATAAGCTCAAATGCATATTTTTATTTTTTCGTCACTGATTTATTTTGATTGACCTCTTCTCACCACCTTAAAACCAATTTTTTTCTTTGTATGCAACATTCTAATCCCCACACATTTAAAAAGTTTGAGTTTGATTAAAAATGAATGTCATACAATTCGAGTCTGATTTGAAATGATGCCATACATGGATTCCACTTTTTACGATTGCATTGAAATTTACACCTAGACTCCCCCTTAAGAAAAATAAGATGTGGGGTATCACCATGTCCATTTGTCAAATTGATATCTATCAACAATTGTAAAATAGATCTAAGATACATAAAAAAAATGAATGGCTTAGATTCAATACTGTTGACTGAATTACTGTATATAAAAATGATATCTGTTTTACAGAGCCTGTTTGAGCAGTTCTTTGCTGCTGAGGACTACACCATTTTTGTTCGACTGATGGTTCAGAAAAACATTGAGTTACAACAGCAGGCTCTAGCCATGATCATGCAGATGCAGGGGGCTCTCCCTGAAAGCCTGAGTGAGGGGACATCAAAACCCTCTACATCCGCACCCCCTGCCCCCTCCAATGAGCAGTACGGGGCACAGAATGAGGAAGAAATCCTGAAAGCTGTTTTAGAGTAAGGCATAATGCTTCATTTTATAATCCAGTAAATTGTAACAAAAATATATTTAAAAAAAAATTTAAAAAATCATCTGAAAAGAAATTAAAGTAGCTAATGGTACTAAAAGTTCATAATGTTATGATATTTTCTGAGGAAATATATTGTCATTAAAAAGTGATTTTTGCAGTCCAATAAGCATTTTTTTCTTATATATATTAGACAGTCCAAAAGGGAATATGAGGAAGAACAGAAGAAGAAAAAGACAGTGGAAGAAGAGGAGATGAAGAAGGAGATGGAGAGTCTGATAACGATCTCCAAGGTCGAACATTCCAGACTGGAGGAGGAGAAAAGTAAAGAGAAAACCAAACTAGACCAGGTCAGCAGGAGATGACAGTGTAGTTTTTTTTTCCTTCAGTCTATTGGCATTGCTCTTTAGCTCAGATTAACTATCAGTGTATGTCAGAGAAAGCTGATGCTACATACCTGACTCTGGTCATTGCTTGCACATTTTTAAATAATTTGTTTTAAATGTTTCCACTTTGATACAATTTTCCATTTAATCGGTCAGAACTAGGTCATCTTGTAGTTATCCAATTAGTAATTCATGTATTTGATTGCCATCCACAGTCAATCTGCATATACATGTATATTAGAAGATTTGTATTCACTGCATTATAGGCTTTGTTTGGGATGACATTAAATGAATCGGCTCCACAAACCAGTGCATCTAGTAAACCACCAGCAGGAAACACCAAACCACCACCAAAACCACAAACAGACCTCAAGTCAGCGGTAAGTTTTACATCACTAATAAACCACCACCACCAAAACCACAAACAGACCTCAAGTCACTGGTAAGTATTACATCACTAATAAACCACCACCACCAAAACCACAAACAGACCTCAAGTCAGCGGTAAGTATTACATCACTAATAAACCACCACCACCAAAACCACAAACAGACCTCAAGTCAGCAGTAAGTATTACATCACTAATAAACCACCACCACCAAAACCACAAACAGACCTCAAGTCAGCAGTAAGTATTACATCACTAATAAACCACCACCACCAAAACCACAAACAGACCTCAAGTCAGTGGTAAGTTTTACATTACTAATAAATAAAGGAGACTAAACCACCACCAAAACCACAAACAGGCCGCAAGTCAGCGGTAAGTCATCACATCACTAATAAACAAAATAGACAAAACAACCACCACCAAAACAATAAACAGACCTCAAGTCAGCAGAAAGTTTTACATCACTAAAAAACAAAATAGACAAAACCACCACCACCAAAACCACAAACAGACCTAAAGTCAGCGGTAAGTATTGCATTACTTATAAATAAAGGAGACTAAACCACCACCAAAACCACAAACAGACCTCAAGTCTGCGGTAAGTTTTACATCACTAATAAACCACCACCACCAAAACCACAAACAGACCTCAAGTCAGTGGTAAGTATTACATCTATTCACTAATAAACAAAATAGACAAAACCACAACATGTACATCTCAACATGGTCAAGTCAGCAGTAAGTACATGTATTACATCAGGAATCAATAAACAATTACCAGCAAAACCTCCGACAGATCCAGTGGTAAGTATAAATCACAAATGAAAGCTGAAACAAGAAACAACTTCTAGCAATACCCCAGAACAGGTTTCAAGTCAGCAGTACAGGTATGTAAAAA
This sequence comes from Saccostrea cuccullata, assembly GCF_032062105.1. Classification (NCBI taxonomy): domain Eukaryota; kingdom Metazoa; phylum Mollusca; class Bivalvia; order Ostreida; family Ostreidae; genus Saccostrea; species Saccostrea cuccullata. Next base: position 19,111 of record NW_026941031.1, read on the forward strand.
ATATCACTTTAGCTTGTAAATGAAACACTTTAAGTCTATTTGCACAAACACATATATTTTTCAAGTCAGCACTTACTGGTGCAAACTTGAAAGTTTTACAAAATCAAGATAGCAAACTACAGGTGCAAGCAGGAAATAATGTGGAAACATGAAAACCTAAAACAAAACTATGTATGATCTGATAAAATAATTATTATGAAATAAATGTCAAGTTGGAGTGGGAATATTTTCCAATCAAAGGAGCTAATGAAATGGTCATGATGCCTGTGTGAATTTTTTCCATCCTATACTTTTCAGTATCTACTACTAACTAGTAATGGTTACCCAGTCAGTGAATGCTTAGTAATCCAATTCTGGAGAATCTTTATCACTTTATTATCACCTCTGACTGTCAGATTATGTTCCCCATTTTCCTCAATGTATTGATGCATTTGTGGGATTTTTAACTTGGATTTGCAGGAAGCAAAGAAACAGGTCTGCTTAATATGTTAATCTGTCATAGATCACAAAGCTGTGAATTAGCTAGGTAATGTACCCTATTAGGTATTTCATGTATTGTTCTGCACATAATTTGTAATTGTAGAAGGGAGGTTGTTTGCCTGCATGTTTGTTTCAGCATCAAAACTATAAACATATGGTTAGGTCATGCATTATGTTTAAAAATTGTCAGGTATTGTTGAAGTACAAGCACACTGACACAGAATGAACGAAACATATCATAATAAATGTTAAGCATTTTGAGAATTTAACTCTTGGGTGGGTGTACTTAGTGAACACAGAAAATAACTCATTCTTCCTGTTGATATTGAGATTTTAATGTTTTTTCCTTTGATTGATGATGAAGTAAATTTTCAAATCTTTCTTTCAATTTTTTTAAGCCTTTTTTAAAGATTATCTGTATCATTTTTTATGCAATCCAATTGAGAAGACTCCTAGTGCAAAATGATCAAAAATCAAACTTGCTTACCTTTTAATGTATATTATTAGCTCATCTTAGTTGAAGCTAAATTAAGCTTTTCTGATCCCCCATAGCCAAGTGTCTGTCTAACTGTCAAGTTGCTTGTTCAGCTGCTTTAAGCTCTCCATCCATAAACTCTTCACTATTTTTCTTCTTTAGAACAACTTGTCCAATTGTAATTTGTTGGTACAAGTCTTCGTTATAAGTTGTTCAAATAACAGAACAAGCTCCCTTTCAAGGGGAGATAATCAACAAAAGGCAAAAATATGGTTGAGTCATTTGTACCTCTTGTTTAATGAATTTGACATTTATTTAGTTGATCTGTTTGTCTTGCAAACTATAAAGAAAAGGCATATTTCATTAATAGCTATTTATACCATATTTTTAGCCTAGTATATCAGTGACTCCTGCTGCTCCCCAAAGTGCCGCACCCCCTCCTAAACCAGCAGAACCTGTCCCTGCGGCTAGTGTCACTGCAGCCATCGCCTCCCAGAAACTACCAAGTGTCGGTCAACAGAAACCGCAGATGTCGAGTGCAGAGGCTGCAGCTAACTGGTTAAAACAGACAGATGACACGCCCACTTCAAACAAACCTTCCACTTCGGCTGTCCAGGCAGCTGCTGTGAGTACTGGGATCTGTAATTCTGCTTTGTGTATTTGTGTTAGCTAGGTTCTTCACTGGTTATATATTTTTTTTATTAAATTCAAAGTAATTTAGATACAAGGCCATTTGAATTGGAAAGGTAAGATTACTTGTGAAACATGCAAAATCTTGATCAAAATGACAGATACTGTAAAATTGCAACAAGAATTTGTCCATTTTTTCTATGTTTACTGTTTAGTGGAATTGCAGAAACGTTAAAAATAGCAAAAGATACACTAGATTAATTATCTAACTTTTCTGTATTTGAACAGCTTAAAATTCCAATCACAAGGCATTTGTGGAGAAAAAATTATACTTATACACATGAACTTAGATCTGTTTCAGTTAAGTAATAATTTTTTTTCATTTTGAAATACAGGCAGCCATGTCAAACATGAACTCAGAAGAACTAAAGAAGAGACAAGAATTTTTGAAGCAACAAAGAGACAAATTGCTAGAAATGAAGAAAAAGGAAAGAGAAAAGCAGTTATTAGCTGCAGAAAAGTCCCAACCAAAACGTCCCGTGTCTGCTCGCATGGCCAAATCAGCCATGGAAGATGGAGTGTCAGAAAAATCCAATAAACTTAGTCCCGAGGAGGAGAAAAAGATGGCCATGAGGAAAGCTATAGCTGATCGTCTGAAGGCAGAAATGCTGGGAAAATAGTGCATAATGATAACAGTGACCGATATGGTATCCACAAAACTTAAATCTGTATTACTGTATACAAGGGAATTTTTGCCCCCATTCTGTTTTCATCCCTTTTACTTTACTCGCAGGTGAGTGAATTTAAATGGGGCGAATTCAAAGAAAACAGTATGATTTCTTAAACATAACTTATTAAGCACATTTAAATTGGGGCAGAATTATTTGCAAGTGTGAATGGATGAAAATAACAGGGGGTGAAAGTAACCCTGTATACATGTATTACTGTAAGGTTTTTATGAATTTGAAGAAAAAAATTTACAATTTTGTGGTCCCAGATGTGAAAAGATTTGAATGATGAGTACATATCTAGCAGTTAAAGGGAGGTAAATGAATTTGAATTTATTTATTATGAGAATTATCATGTTTGATCAATATAATATACCTTGAGTATACAAGTTGTGATGAAATGTTTTAGTTTATGACATCATGTGTTCATGTATTTCATTAAGATTGAAAGTGTCATTCAATATTGTGCATTAATAAGGTATAAATTGAAAATTTCAGGTGATAAAAGCTTAAATGACCCTTTTTAGAGAAGTAGAAGTGACCTGATGACACGTTTCAAATTTTAAATTCATTATTTGTATTAGTTTTTATCATCAATGTACTTCAGATGGGTACCTATGCTCAAACCCTTTAGTTCTGTCAAATTATAGTATTTCTAGGTTGTATTATGTATGTTTTTATGGCAATATATCTTTCATCTTTAAGTTGGGGATTATTTTTAAAGAATATGTGTTTATAGATATACGGCATAACACTGTATATGGGTTTAGAGGTTGTATGATTTTTGCAAGTACATGTACATGTTTTCCATTTATCTGTGACAGTTGCATTTTAGAAGAAGTTTCTGAATTCATTCAGTTAAGAACTATGATAGAACACTGTATTACATTGCTCCTGTTTGTATTGGAACTTTAAGGTCTGGTTGTGAAACTCCCTCTACTCCAGTCAGTTTTCTCTTGACCTATTTCATTCCAATTTTCTCTGATATTCACTTACCAATTTTGTAAAATCAAAAGGGTGCAGTGCATTAATTCCTTAGGCCGGGGTGCTTCTGCCTTCTGGAAAATCTGTTTTTATTTGGGGAAAGAAATTTAATTTTATATCATAACCATGGTATTTGGACAATATTTTAAGTTGACATTTTGAATCTGTATTGAGTATTTGTGTACATACATCAATCAATGCACAATGCTCCTTAATGGTTGCAGTTTTACTGAAGTGGAATTGATGTTGACTTTTTTTTCCTGCACATATCAAATCATTATTTACAAGGATTTACATTTACCATTGCTTCATTTTTGTTCATTTACATTTGAACTAATGTAAAATTTTGAGCTTGAAGCAGAAAAGTAAGCCAAAAAAAAAGCAATTTTACTAATATGAATTTGCTTCTTCAACAATACAAACTCTGAATTTTTTTCTGACATTTTTAAAATTTTTGTTTTCCTGTGATTTGTGTAATATGGTGCTTTTTTTTGCCATTATGTTATCATGTCATACATAGAGCATTGGAGGTTGTATTCTTTGTTTATAGTGGCACATTGAAGAATGAGTGGTTCACATTTCTTGATTTGTTGATTACTTTCAGACTTCAGTTTACCTGACAGACAACTAGAAAACAAATATTTGTCATGTGACATTTGGTGTGTGAATTATGTAAACGACACTTTAATATTTTTCTGAATGTGTAAATATTTAAATTTTATGTGAGAATCATTATATCATAATTAAAATTGCTACTGTCCAAATGATGAGTAGTGTAACAGATAAATTCTTCAGCTTAAAATTTTCTCATTTTTATCTTTATTATATACATGTATGTTTATTTCGCAATCCAGTTGCTCTGCTCAAATTAGAATGATGCAATGTAATCCAGAATGCTATAAACATTAGAAAAATGCTAAATTAAAGTTAAACATTCAGTAATCTAGTGCATTATACAATCTGTTAAGGTTCATAAACCCTGTGCTCAGTCATATAAAATGTTTCGTGAATCTTAATGATTTTCCAAAAGAAATGTATTTTATAAGTAAAATACAAACAACTATAGCATAGACTGCAGGGCAAAATTGGACAAAAAAGACACCTCAACTTAGCAAATATGTAAAGGAATAATATACATTTATGTCATTAAGAGTTATCCCTCTTATCAGAGTATCAATGTACCTTAAACATGTAAAATTGAGTCTCTTTTTAAATTGTAAAAATCCTATTCTAGATTTTGAATGAAACAAAATCTTAAGAATTTTATTTGTCCAGGATGGTTTATTTACTGTAGCTGTACAAAACTTTGTGTGAATATTTTGTTGCAACATTCTTAAAAAATTCTGTGATAATAAACTCAATTGAAATATTTTATGACTTGTCATTATACATGTGCACCCTTACTACTGCATTTTTACATCAAACATCAGTCCTTGAATAAATCATACCTGAGTCATTTTAATTGTAAGGGAACAAATTATTCATTGAAAACCAGAAGTCTCTGGTGAGACTGTAGCTCTACTGGTCTGTACGTATATCTGTACGTATAATAGAGGAAAAGTAGCACTTGGATTTGAAACTTGCAACAGGCATCAATAAAGAGCATTATGTATCTTAATGTTGTCTACTTGTATGGAAAATTATATTGAAATCAGACCAAAGTTTTAGAAGTGGTAGCATTTTAAAGAATTTTCAAATAAAATTCTATTTTTAGTAACCATGGCAACGCCGTTCATCGAAATAAAAAACTGAAGCACTAAATTGTGTTTCTTAGTGTAGGCTCCCTGTATGCCGAGTTATATTGAAATCAGACCAAAACTTTAGGATGGGTAACATTTTATAGGAGTTTCACAGAACTTTCTATTTTTAGTAACCATGGCAATGTATAAGGACCAAAACTGTAGGAGGAGTAGCATTTTTGAAAAAAAAAATGATTACAGACGGATGACGGATACCTTGCTATCGCATAAGCTTTTCTGATCTCTGACCAGTAAAGCTAAAAAGACAAAAACGCGCCGACCCAGAGGGGGGGAGGAGGGGTCGAGGGGGCACTTTAAGAAGGGTGGAAGGAGCATAAGATCGATTGATGGTATGACATTAATTGAAAAAACTCAGCAGCTTCTTGATATTTTGCCCGGAAATCAAAGTTTTGCACACACATGCAGGAAATGTATGAATTTACGACCTTGACCTTTCAGGACTTTGACATTTTGGCCTCAAAATATATACGGGTCTTCCTTAGACCATAGAGAGTTGTAGTATAAAGTCTCATTGCAAAAGCTCAGGCGCTTCTCAGACATCTCACGGAAACGTGTTAAGACGGACCAAATATTTGACTTTATGACCTTAATCTTTGACCTTTTGACCTCATAATTAATAGGGGTCTTCCTTGGGCCAAAGGGAGTAATATTGTGTAAAATTCTATTGCAAATGCTCTAAGGGTTCTCGAGATATTGCGTGGAAACGAGGCGTTACAGAAGACAGAACTAAAGACAGACAGACGGACCGAAATTGACATCACCTACTTTTAGTGGGGGGACAAAAAGATGGAGCTTGACATCCGAACAGTTTAAATGTTTAAAGTTTCAGTGAAGTAGAAGGAAGTATATCGAAGGGTCATGGGCCACAATGCTCACCTGAATCAATATGACCCTAAGTATACTATTCTTCATCATCAGATTTTTTCTCCGTTATATTTACCTTTGCCCTATTGTAGCCCCATCCTACCGCCAGGCCTGAGGACCATAACTGAGAACAGACTCAAGTCAAAAGTTGATTTTGAATAGCTTGTTATGGCTTAAGTCTTTTCTCAGTTTATGGTCTTGGGATTAGTAGTAATGAGTTTGAAAAAAAATGAATCTAAACTGTCTGAGGAGGCTCAACATTCATATGACTACACATGGCTGATGTGTTCTTGCGAAGGTTTTTAATCATGACTTGAATCCACACTACTCGAGTGTATGCTGTATGCAAACTTATATAATAAAATAAAATAAATATGATTATAATAATGTAAACATAAAGGAATGGATAAAGAGTCTTGCTTATGTTTTTAAAAAAGTAAACTTACTCATATTTTATATGAGCAAACGTCTTAGCAATTTCAAAAATTAAATATTTATGTACATTTCACTTGTATATTGCTTTTCTACCAGGTATAGTTAAAACATAAAGCTGTAGAGGGTACCAGAGGCACCTCAGCTTATTCCCTACTATTTTGCTGCCCAAAAAGATATTTTCCTTTAAAATGGAACATTGGAGATGGATCAATTTTGTAAACTATTTAGTGGATTATGCAATCGTACAGGTGTTTTCATCCTCGCAAGCCAGGGGTCTTGAGTCAACACGTTGAGCACTGTCCAACGGCGAGGATTGGGTGTTTTAAGTCTCAGTAACTTGGATTACTAATTGATAATTATTGATCGTGTGAGATATCCAAGTTCAAGTTATGTGTAATATATATGTTAAGCATGATTTTCCATAAGAAAGATGTACAAGCTCGAATCCACTCAGAAAAAAATTCCCAGAATAACGATTGTTCGTCTTGAGATGTATTTTGTTCTACTGGAAATCTCATTCTACTGTACGGAATATCCAAAATTCCCAGTATGATTTCGACGCATTTTAAGAGGCATGATTATGTATGTCATCACAAATAGGATAAATGAGAAGCATCATATCGACTAAAACAAAATTTACCATTCACAAAGCAATTTCACAAGGACACTAAGCATTCAAGGAAAGCGCAAGATACAGTAGAGTGAACATAATATCGCAACATGGGAATGAATGTGTAAGATAAATTCATATGATTTTACTGACAATAATAACAATGGTAAAAATAATGGATAAATATTGAAATGTTTGACAATAATAACAATGGTAAAAATAATGGATAAATATTGAAATGTTTACCAGTAAAACAAGTGTTTTGAGCATGCTAAAGCTGCAAATGACCCAAAGAATTTTCATTCACGTTGCATACAATTACTGTTGAACTCATTCTATCTAATAAAAAAAAATAATTGCTATCAGAGGAAAAATTAAAGATAATACCGTCAGTAAGTAAAATTAAAGCATTTCCCCTAATAATTTGTTGTTTGATCAATTTATCATTGAAAAATTATTTATCAAAATAATTGATGAATAACTTCTCATTTCCCAAATGCACACTTTGTACTGCAAATACGAAAAGATCGACCTCTCCTGTAGCCGATAACAATTTATCCAAGAACTAGTGTTTTCAGTTTTGCTATTTAAAAGGTTTCCTCACAAATATAAGGTATGATGCCAGTCATTCATCACCCCCTCCCCCCCCCCCCCCCCAGTTCTAGGGATCCGCTACATAACTGAAATTGCAATTTTAACAATATTTGTCGATTTTATCTTTTGAGACATTTTCGAGGCAGTCCACCGAAAAACCAGGCAGTTTTGTATTAATGGGCGTCACATCGAAGGTGAAGGTGAGGACTATTTGAAATTTTATTGAAACCAATATCAATGTACTAGTAGTCCAAATGGAATATTAAATGTAAATGAACATGTTAACGAAGAGTTACAAAATTAGATATTCGAGAAACGTAGGTCTAAAAACAGTGTTGTCATTGTTTCGTGAATTTTCATACTCTCAAAATGAAAATACGGAGAACTCATTAGGCCTATGAGAAGGAATATGGTTCTTTAAGAGTACTTATCTCAATACTCATTTAAGAGTATTTATCATTTATTTTAATACTTATTAATAATATAAAATATTTTGTAAAAAAAGAATATGAGTATATGAACTATAGTAGCCAATGCTACATGCATTAACACATGAAAGTTGAAGAAATCCCGTTTTTGTGGAAATGATAGTATAAAATAAGTTAAGTTAGTAAGCAGAGGCAAAATTTATTTCTTTACGTTTTTACTTCGGTATTCTCAGTGAAACTTCGTATCTTAAGAAACTGGTTTTTCATGCACGAGCGCTTTAGCGCTCACTATAAATACAATTACTGGGGTATGTTCGATTTATGCGACGTTCGTTACAAAGAATCGTAGATTGTTCTGTGTCTCTGGCTTTCCCTGGCCTCCCAGCCCTTGCATTGTTTATCTTGTAAAATTTATGAGTTTGATTTGTATGTTTTGAATAAAAATGGGGGGGGGGGGTGAAAAACAAATAAATAAAAAGGTATGAAAAGGTTTTTTTTTTTAAGTGTAGTTGAAATAAATTTCATTAATTGATAAGTTTTGATGTTTTTTGATAGAATGTAATGAATGTTAAACATGCAGCAATTTACAAATGGATGTAATTTTTGTCATGCTACCGGAAACACTCATTTTTCATTTGGTTCATTTGGCCCTCCAAGAAAAAAAATCCAAAATAAATTAAATTTTATTATAACAATTGATTTATTTAAATTCAGTATAGATTTCATAATTATCAAGGCCAGAAATGATGTATTATTTTTTAAAAGTAATTTGAATACACTTCCGGTTTTACGAGCTCGTGCAAACCGTGAGTAAAGTTCGTGTAAAGGCGGGCAGTCCGATTTCAGACGGTTCATCGACTCTACAGATTAGAAGATGCACATTACTCATAAAACGAAGGAATTTTTGTGAGTATGTTTGTTATAAATCGTTGATTTGTATGAAATGTATAATTCTAGGAAACTCTGATATCGAGGGGTTTAGCGGTAAAGTTAGACGAACAATCATAATTCATGACCAAATAGGTTATAGCCATATTTGAAGAACCCATTCCTATAAATAGATAATTTCTATCAGATAATTTTAGGTCAAAATGCTGTTGGATCTTTAATAAGTGCTGTACATATCAAACACGTTTCGACTTTTCTCTTTCTGTGTTTTTAAAAAAAAATCCCCTTGCAATATACCAGTCGTATTAACCTGAGGGACAATTAAGAGATCCATATTTTTTTTCTTAGAAGCGTGAGGGGGGTGTTTGAATAAATCAGATTCATGATCTTTTAAAAAAGAGAAATAAAAAAAAATCTGTCTTCTTACTCCTTTGTTTCTCTTCACAATGACTCCAAACAGGGAGTGGGGAGAAGGAGAAGGGGGTTAAATTCAGTTATCTACTTGATATACTGAAGGAATCACTGTCTAGTTAGTATAGTATGCCAGGGCATCAATAATAGTGAGAAATTTGGGATAATTTGCATAACAGTTGAAGCCAGCTATGCATAAATTATCCCACTTTTACCAGTATCATTGATGTCCATGGCATACTATACTGAGACAGTGATTCCTATATTTCCATTTCTTTGTGAAATAAAATTGTAGATTTAGATTTTAAAAGTGTAGAATAACAGGTCCAGCACAATACCCTGATAAAGGGTATATAGCTTGATAAAGCTATATAGCTTGATCAAGGTCTTACTTTTCATGCACGAGTGGACACAGTGATACTGACCACAACTCATAAGACAGTCGCATGGATTTACATGCAAATCTGGCCTCATTAGCTTTAGACACAAAGAAAACTCGCATGAGATTTGAGATAAATTCTGGTAGAATTATGAAGAAATCAACACCACCAACTTTCAAATAGTTATCACAGAGAAATTAAATAGAAATGGAAATATTTACTGAAAATATTAGGACTTTGTTATTAACTTTCTGACCATCCATACTACTTGTAGTATATTTGGCTTCATTAAAATAACTATAAGATAAATAATTGTACCATATGACATGTTTACATGAATTGGCTTTTGCATTTGAGAATGGTTCGAGTTCCACATTTAAATAGTTTTATCTCCTCTAAGCTTCCAACCTTCCATCTGTCAAATTTTGCATTTAGCCTCGTTTCTTGCATTTAGCCCAGTTTCAAAGACACTGTTCTTGAGAATTAAGATTTTAATCAAGATTCAAATTATGAATTCAAATTTATGTCGGTATATTTAATCTGGCATCCTTTACTTGAATTTTCATGTGGCATAGACTTTAATTACTCTTCTTTATTTTGTGTTGAGCTCAGTATGAAAATAATTATTTAAAATTTTGTTATGATAAACTTTTGATTATAATCAGACCAGCTCACTCATACATATTGCCAATAAGGGATCGACATTAACGGTAGTTTGATGGCCCGGGACAAGTAATTTTTAGTCCGGGCAAGTGAAACTATCGATGTACTGATATATTTGTTAGAAACACTTTAAAATTCAACATTAATTTATAAACAATAAACACAATAAATTGAACACTTGATTTCCACCAATTTTGCATTTGGAATCCCTCGGTACCGTTTCTGGAGCATACCCTCTTTAAGAAATCGGGTTTGTTATTCTGTTTTCTTTCGTAGTTTACAAAAATATGCTCTCCATCTGACAACTTACATTACATTCCTATTGTGACAGGTTATTTATTCACTACAGATTCTGAATATAAAGAACACAATGCACATATTCTCGGTGCACGATGTATCTTGATTCAGAACATGGCAACTATTTTCTTTTTAGCGAGGGTGAAAAGTTAAATTTCGGGAAAAAATTCGTAGGAAAATAATATTCCTGTATTGCTGTGTGTGTTCTCAGGATAGAAAATGACAAAGGAAAGTAGTAAACATATGTTTACAAAAAATTAAATGTAGCATCATTTCAATATCAACATAATCCCTGGCAATTAAGTTCAAAAAAGATATAATTTGTCACTGAAAGTTCATATTTACAACAAATTAAGATACAGTTACTGAATTTTCTTCTTTAAAAATTTTGGGCAATCAAGTTTTACTTTCGGACAAGTCAAAATTGTAGGTCACTTGGCTGAAGGACAAGTGAATATAAAGGTTTTAATGTCTATCCCTGATTTCTGGGAACTTTTCAACAAATTGTCATTATTTTCTGAGCTATGACCTTTTCCTTTATCTTAGCCTTACTATTCACCACTTTATTACAATTTGTCACAAATATTTGACATTGCCATTCATTATAGAGTTCACCCCACTTTTCACCATTTTGAATTTAACTGATTTTCAAAGAAACTGTTACTTCAAACTTAAAAAAAGATACATCTTTACAAGAATTACTTGTATATTCAACTTTGTCTCTATTGTCTTATCTTGACCTCACTATTATTTTTTTAAGATGAGGATCTATTTCAGGATATTGTTCTCACATACAATATATATGTTAACTCTACCGATTTAGGCGGGAGTCTACCGCTTTTTCACTCCATCTCCCACCTACTGATTTTATTCATAAATCTACCACTTTTCTACAAAAGTCTTGTCTAAAGTATTTTAGGTTCGCTTGGGTATCCATTTTTAAGTCATCTGAGTAAACTCAGGTGACCTATTGCTATCCGTTTTCGTCCGTCATCATCCGTTGTGCGTTAACATTTGAACATTTTCAACTTCTTCTCTGAAACTGCAGAACCAATTTCAACCAATTTTGGCATATAGCATCTATGGGTGAAGAGGAATAAAGATTGTGAATTTCATGGTCAATGCCCCCTGGGGCCTGGGGGCATGACCAAAACCGTTAGAATTATAGTACAATCTTTAAAAATCTTCTTCTTTACTCCTGGACATCAAGCAGTCAAACTGTTGGTATGATTGTAATCAGCATCTACCAAAATTGTGAAATTCATGGCCCCAGGGTCAGGAATTCTAGTGCTAGGGAGGGGCTTAATAGATTATATAATGAAAATGCAAAATTTCTTTGAAGTTCTTCTTTTCTGCTCCTGGGCATTAAATAAACTAAACAAGTGCATAGTTAAGTTGAATATAGCTGCCTCTTCCAAAATTGTGAATCTCATGGCCCCACCGGTTAGGGGTTCTAGTGCTAGGGTGGGGCTATATAGATTATATAGTGAAAATACATAAATTCTTTGAAATTCTTTTTCTCTGATCATGGGCATTAATTAAACAAACCAAGTGCATAGGTATGTTGAATAAGACTGCATGCCTCTTCTAAAATTGTGAATTTCATGGCCCTATTGTCCGGTGTTCTAGTGCTAGGGTGGGGCTATACATATAGATTATATAATATATAGTGAAAATGCATAAATTCTTTAAAATTCTTCTTCTCTGTTCATGGGCATTAAGTAAACTAACCAAGTGTATAGTTATGTTGAATAAGGCTGCCTCTTTCAAAATTGTGAATTACATGGCCCCAGGATCAGGGATTCTAGTGCTAGGGTGGGTCTATAAAGATTATATAGTGAAAATGAATTATTTCTTTGAAAATCGTCTTTTCTATGACGGGGTATCAAAATGATTAATTATGTACATAGTTATGAGGAGGAATGATGCCTCTTTGAGATTTTGAATCTCAGGGCCCCTGGGTCAAGACTTCTTGTGTTAGGGCGGGGCTCTAATGTTTATACATGTATAATGAAAATGCGTGAATTCTTTAAAAATATTTTCAATTGCTCCTGGGTATTATGCCAATGATTTAAGTACATATTTATGATGAAGAAAGCTGCCTTTTCCAAAATGGTTAATTTTTGGGCCCCTGGATCAGAGGTACTTGAAAAGGTGGGGGGGGGGGGGTACATAGCTGAGCTGAAGGGTAAAGTGAACATAATTCTCTGTTCGGGAAGAGTCTGGGTGTGTGTTTGTCATTAGTTGTCCGTAATTATTTTACGTTTTCAAATTATTCACAACCATCCCCTACCCCTTAACATATTTTTTGTTGTCATTTCATTAAATTTCTGTGCTTTGTTTCATTGTTTTGAATTTGTACTAATCTCGTCTCAGTTGTATATTTTCAGGCACTCGGACGTGGTACAACGCGGGAGCACCCAGCCAGCCAGCCACAGATGAAGAGGAAGGAGCCCATTGCCCAGTTTTGTCCAGAGGCCCACATTGGCCAAGGCGGTGAGTAACGGGCTGCTTTTGTAGCACTGCTGGATCCCTGTTTTGCATTATAACTTGATCAGAGCAGTTAGGGTTCATCTTTTTGACTTCCTGTTTTTCTGTGTTTTCAGGAGCGTCGATCCCACCGAGACGTACAGCAGCATTCTGGGGAGCCAGGATCGACTGCAACCGCACATGAAAGAGAGGGTGAGATTCATGTCCAACCTGAATCTACTGTGTTGATTTATATTTTCCGTATCTCACTTGATGAAGATTATGATCTCTCTTGATGTCTTGTTTTTCTATTGTAGATATGCAGTGTGATGCACCATCTATTCCCGGTCCTTTGAAGAGGAGTCTGCCAACCCAAGGACGGTAAGATACTTTGTGCAGGCCTTGCACTCTGTGAATTTTCTTCATTTTGACTCTTTGGTCTTGGCACTTTTTTTTCTACTCCATCTTTGGTGTTAACAGGTCAGCGTTAGGCTGTTGTGGATTCCCAGAAATAATTGTGGACTACGGCCTGCCAGAAGAAGTGCAAAGAGTTCAGGGACGTAGTGCAGCCAACTCCAGCATTGAAGGTAGGAGAATGCGCAATCGGTGTACACCTTGAATTCTGTGGACTTTTGTTACTTCTTCCTTGTTGTGGGAGTGTTGCTTGGGGTTTGACCTGTGGAAATCTTTGTTAACAGGTACGGGGTTGGACTGGTCTGGTTGCGTGGAAGAAAAGCAGATTGTCACCAGTAGGCAGCAGTTCTGTGATGCACTGCGGTCAATCCCTGACGTGCAGGTAAGACGCAGTATTCACAACTTGTAGTGTGTCCAATTTCATTACTGCGTGTTTGTGTTTCATGTAAAAGGTATCTTAACTTTGCTCTTTGCAATTTTGTTAACTGTAGGAAGTTGTTTTGATGTCTTGATTTTGCTTTGTTAGCAGATGAGGAGGTGTATGCTGACCCGGAAGGATGATTCCAACAGCAGTCAAGAAGAGAAGAGGAGGTAAGATATCTGCACTGTACCTCATGCAGCCTTTCATGATCTTTACCTTGCCAAATGATGTTGAACGTGTCTACACTTGACCTCTTGACTTCCAATTGACAGGATGCGCAGCAAGCAACAGAGCCCACCCGAGCCAAGACCCGCCCCACCCAGTCCGCCGCAGCCCAACCTAGCAGAGGATCCAGCGCATCCCAACCCAGCCCAACAGATATCCAATTCCGATACCAGGAAGCCTAACAGGGAAGCATTTTGAATTTATTTCTTTCCTTCTGTCTCTTCTCCGTCTTCTGAGCACTTCCCTTATCTAACAGAACTAACCATCCCCTACCCCTTAACATATTTTTTGTTGTCATTTCATTAAATTTCTGTGCTTTGTTTCATTGTTTTGAATTTGTACTAATCTCGTCTCAGTTGTATATTTTCAGGCACTCGGACGTGGTACAACGCGGGAGCACCCAGCCAGCCAGCCTCCAGCCAGCCAGCCACAGATGAAGAGGAAGGAGCCCATTTGCCTAGTTTTGTCCAGAGGCCCACATTGGCCAAGGCGGTGAGTAACGGGCTGCTTTTGTAGCACTGCTGGATCCCTGTTTTGCATTATAACTTGATCAGAGCAGTTAGGGTTCATCTTTTTGACTTCCTGTTTTTCTGTGTTTTCAGGAGCGTCGGGAGGATCCCACCGAGACGTACAGCAGCATTCTGGGGAGCCAGGATCGACTGCAGCCCAGCCACAGGCAGAGCCAGCCCATGAGGAGAGTGAGATTCATGTCAGAGAAGCTGAATTTACTGTGTTGATTTATATTTTCCGACATCTCACTTGATGAAGATTATGATCTCTCTTGCTTACATTTGCCAAGGCGGTGTAAAGGGCTGCTTTTGTAGCACATCTATCCCTGTTTTGCATTATAACTTGATCAGAGCAGCTATTGCTTTTCTTTTGACCTCCTGATTTTGTTTTCAGGAGCGTGATCCCACCGAGAGGTTCAGCAGCATTCTGGGGAGCAAGATTGCACCGCACATGGAAGAGAGGGTGTGACCTGAATTTACGGTGTTGATTTATCTTTTCCTCATCTCTTGATTATGATCTCTTGATGTCTTGTCTTTCTTGTAGATATGCAGTGTGATGCACCATCTATTCCCAGTCCTTTGAAGAGGAGTCTGCCAACCCAAGGACGGTAAGATACTTTGTGCAGGCCTTGCACTCTGTGAAATTTCTTCATTTTGACTCTTTGGTCTTGGCACACTTTTTTCTACTCCATCTTTGGTGTTAACAGGTCAGGGTTAGGCTGTTGTGGATTCCCAGAAATAATTGTGGACTACGGCCTGCCAGAAGAAGTGCAAAGAGTTCAGGGACGTAGTGCAGCCAACTCCAGCATTGAAGGTAGGAGAATGCGCAATCGGTGTACACCTTGAATTCTGTGGACTTTTGTTACTTCTTCCTTGTTGTGGGAGTGTTGCTTGGGGTTTGACCTGTGGAAATCTTTGTTAACAGGTACGGGGTTGGACTGGTCTGGTTGCGTGGAAGAAAAGCAGATTGTCACCAGTAGGCAGCAGTTCTGTGATGCACTGCGGTCAATCCCTGACGTGCAGGTAAGACGCAGTATTCACAACTTGTAGTGTGTCCAATTTCATTACTGCGTGTTTGTGTTTCATGTAAAAGGTATCTTAACTTTGCTCTTTGCAATTTTGTTAACTGTAGGAAGTTGTTTTGATGTCTTGATTTTGCTTTGTTAGCAGATGAGGAGGTGTATGCTGACCCGGAAGGATGATTCCAACAGCAGTCAAGAAGAGAAGAGGAGGTAAGATATCTGCACTGTACCTCATGCAGCCTTTCATGATCTTTACCTTGCCAAATGATGTTGACCGTGTCAACACTTGACCTCTTGACTTCCAATTGACAGGATGCGCTGCAAGCAACAGAGCCCACCCAAGCCCAGCCCAGCCCAGCCAAGCCCAGCCCACCGCAGCCCAACCTAGCAGAGGATCCAGCACATCCCAACCCAGCCCAACAGATATCCAATTCCGATACCAGGAAGCCTAACAGAGAAGCATTTTGAATTTATTTCTTTCCTTCTGTCTCTTCTCTGTCTTCTGAGCACTTCCCTTATCTAACAGAACTAACCATCCCCTACCCCTTAATATATTTTTTGTTGTCATTTCATTAAATTTCTGTGCTTTGTTTCATTGTTTTGAATTTGTACTAATCTCGTCTCAGTTGTATATTTTCAGGCACTCGGACGTGGTACAACGCGGGAGCACCCAGCCAGCCAGCCTCCAGCCAGCCAGCCACAGCCAGCCACAGATGAAGAGGAAGGAGCCCATTTGCCTAGTTTTGTCCAGAGGCCCACATTGGCCAAGGCGGTGAGTAACGGGCTGCTTTTGTAGCACTGCTGGATCCCTGTTTTGCATTATAACTTGATCAGAGCAGTTAGGGTTCATCTTTTTGACTTCCTGTTTTTCTGTGTTTTCAGGAGCGTCGATCCCACCGAGACGTACAGCAGCATTCTGGGGAGCCAGGATCGACTGCAACCGCACATGAAAGAGAGGGTGAGATTCATGTCCAACCTGAATCTACTGTGTTGATTTACATTTTCCGCATGTCACTTGATGAAGATTATGATCTCTCTTGATGTCTTGTTTTTCTATTGTAGATATGCAGTGTGATGCACCATCTATTCCCGGTCCTTTGAAGAGGAGTCTGCCAACCCAAGGACGGTAAGATACTTTGTGCAGGCCTTGCACTCTGTGAATTTTCTTCATTTTGACTCTTTGGTCTTGGCACTTTTTTTTCTACTCCATCTTTGGTGTTAACAGGTCAGGGTTAGGCTGTTGTGGATTCCCAGAAATAATTGTGGACTACGGCCTGCCAGAAGAAGTGCAAAGAGTTCAGGGACGTAGTGCAGCCAACTCCAGCATTGAAGGTAGGAGAATGCGCAATCGGTGTACACCTTGAATTCTGTGGACTTTTGTTACTTCTTCCTTGTTGTGGGAGTGTTGCTTGGGGTTTGACCTGTGGAAATCTTTGTTAACAGGTACGGGGTTGGACTGGTCTGGTTGCGTGGAAGAAAAGCAGATTGTCACCAGTAGGCAGCAGTTCTGTGATGCACTGCGGTCAATCCCTGACGTGCAGGTAAGACGCAGTATTCACAACTTGTAGTGTGTCCAATTTCATTACTGCGTGTTTGTGTTTCATGTAAAAGGTATCTTAACTTTGCTCTTTGCAATTTTGTTAACTGTAGGAAGTTGTTTTGATGTCTTGATTTTGCTTTGTTAGCAGATGAGGAGGTGTATGCTGACCCGGAAGGATGATTCCAACAGCAGTCAAGAAGAGAAGAGGAGGTAAGATATCTGCACTGTACCTCATGCAGCCTTTCATGATCTTTACCTTGCCAAATGATGTTGACCGTGTCAACACTTGACCTCTTGACTTCCAATTGACAGGATGCGCAGCAAGCAACAGAGCCCACCCGAGCCAAGACCCGCCCCACCCAGTCCGCCGCAGCCCAACCTAGCAGAGGATCCAGCGCATCCCAACCCAGCCCAACAGATATCCAATTCCGCTACAAGAAAGCCTAACAGGGAAGCATTTTGAATTTATCTCTTTCCTTCTGTCTCTTCTCCGTCTTCTGAGCACTTCCCTTATCTAACAGAACTAACCATCCCCTACCCCTTAACATATTTTTTGTTGTCATTTCATTAAATTTCTGTGCTTTGTTTCATTGTTTTGAATTTGTACTAATCTCGTCTCAGTTGTATATTTTCAGGCACTCGGACGTGGTACAACGCGGGAGAGCACCCAGCCAGCCAGCCACAGATGAAGGGGAAGGAGCCCATTGCCCAGTTTTGTCCAGAGGCCCACATTGGCCAAGGCGGTGAGTAACGGGCTGCTTTTGTAGCACTGCTGGATCCCTGTTTTGCATTATAACTTGATCAGAGCAGGTAGGGTTCATCTTTTTGACCTCCAGTTATTCTGTGTTTTCAGGAGCGTTGATCCCATCGAGACGTACAACAGCATTCTGGGGAGCCATGATCGACTGCAACCGCACATGAAAGAGAGGGTAAAATTCATGTCCAACCTGAATTTACTGTGTTGATTTATATTTTCCGCATCTCACTTGATGAAGATTATGATCTCTCTTGATGTCTTGTTTTTCTATTGTAGATATGCAGTGTGATACACCATCTATTCCCAGTCCTTTGAAGAGGAATCTGCCAACCCATGGACGGTAAGATACTTTGTGCAGGCCTTGCACTCTGAATTTTCTTCATTTTGACTCTTTGGTCTTGGCACTTTTTTTTCTACTCCATCTTTGGTGTTAACAGGTCAGCGTTAGGCTGTTGTGGATTCCCAGATGATTAGCGGACTGCAGCCTGCCAGAGGAAGTATGCAGAGTTCAGGGACGTACTGCGGCCAACTCCGGCGTTGAAGGTAAGCCGATGCGCAATCGGTGTACACGCTTTATTCTGTGGAGTTTGTTACCCCTTCCTTGTTTTGGGAGTGTTTCTTGTGGTTTGACCTGTGGACATCTTTGTTAACAGGTACGGGGTTGGACTGGCCTGGTTGCGTGGAAGAAGATCAGACCGTCACCAGTAGCAGCAGTTCTGTCATGCACTGCGGTCAATCCCTGACGTGCAGGTAAGATGCAGCACATCTTGCAGTGTGTCCACTATCTTTACAATGTGTTTGTGATGTAAAAGGTATCATAACTTTGCTCTTTGCAATTTTGTTAACTGTAAGAAGTTGTTTTGATGTCTTGATTTTGCTTTGTTAGCAGAAGAGAGGAGATGTATGCTGACCCGAGAGGATCCCAGCAGCAGTCAAAAAGAGAAGAGGAGGTAAGATTCACACTACATCTTGCAGCCTTTTGTGATCTTGACCTTGCCAAATGATGTTGACCGTATCAGCATTTGACCTCTTGACTTGCAATTGACAGGATGCGCAGCAAGCAGCAGAGCCCAGCCCAGCCCAGCCCAGCCCTTCGCAGCCCAGCCCAGGATCCAGCGCAGCCCACACCAGCCAGCCCATCCCCCCAGAGGATCCAGTGCCGCTACCAGGCAGCCTAACAGAGAAGCATTTTGAATTTATTTCTTTCCTTCTGTCTCCTCTCTATCTTCTTAGCACTTTCCTAATCTAACACAACTAACCATCCCCTACCCCTTAACATTGATTTTGTTGTAATTTCCTTGAATTTGTGTGCTTTGTTTCATTGTTTTGAATTTTCACTAATCTCGTCTCAGTTGTATATTTTCAGGCACTCGGACGTGGTACAACGCGGGAACGCCCAGCCAGCCGCCACCAAGTCAGCCACCACCCAGCCAGCCACAGATGAAGAGGAAGGAGCCCATTGTCCAAGCTTTGTCTAGCAGCTTACATTTGCCAAGGCGGTGAGTAAAGGACTGCTTTTGTAGCACTTCTGGATCCCTGTTTTGCATTATAACTTGATCAGAGCAGCTATTGTTCTTCTTTTGACCTCCTGATTTTCCGTCTTTTCAGGAGCGTCGATCCCACCGAGACGTTCAGCAGTATTCTTGGGAGCAAGAATCGACTGCGACCACACAGCCCTCAAGAAGAGAGGATGAGGTAAGATTCACACTGTACATCTTTCAGCTTTTTGTGATCTTTACCTTTCCAAATGATGTTTATGTATCAGCATTTGACCTCTTGACAGAATGTGCAAGGAGCAGTAGAGCTTACCTGAGCCCAGCCCAGCCCACTGCATCTCAGCCCAGCCCAGCAGAGGATCCAGTGGTCTAACACCTCTAACTAACCACTTTAACAAACTTCCAACAAATAACTCTTAGAAACTTCCAACAAATAACCCTAACAAACTTCCAACAAGTAACTTTAACAAACTTCCATTAAATAACTGTAACAAACTTCCAACAAATAACTCTAACAAACTTCCAACAAATAACTAACAAACTTCCAACAAATCATCCTAACAAACTTCCAACAAATCATCGTAACCAACCAGTAACAAATCATCCTAACAAACTAAAACTACTAACAGTCTGCTAAATGTTGTGTGACGCGTCTAGTGTGTTGGTGTTAGTGTCTGTGTGCTTGTCACCTCTCGCTTTCAGCCATCACCGCTGGCTAGCAGTAATGCGAAAAGGGAAGGAATTTTTATGTCTTCCCCTGCCAGTACATAGCCTCTCCACAACAAGTCCTATGCGATGCCTCCACGTGGAAGCAGACGGATACTGGGCAGATTTTGGTCCCAGGCTAAGTTCGCAAGGGCGCACAGGAAGATGAATCTTGATAGCCTCTACTGGTATCTGTCTAGGAGAGAAAACTGATCACAACCCCAATTAAGTAGGGGACCCAATTGATATAAGTGTTGGCTATTTATCCCTATTGAAATAGAAGTGAACCTTTGTCCATTGTCTGTCGTCATCTTCTTTGTTTTAAACTTTCACATTTATATCTTTAGAACTACTGGGCCAAAGTCAGACAAACTTGACACAGAGTATCTTTGCGTAAATGGGATTCAAGTTTATAAATGAAGGCCCATGCCCTCTTCAAAGGGGGGGGGGGATTATTACATAAGTGTAAATTAATGACATCATTTAAAAAAGATCTAAAGATTTAAAAATCTTTTCAAGAACCACTGAGACGGTAAATGTTACACTGATGTGAATTCATCCTTACTTAGTATAGATTTAAAGAACGAGGGCGCTTTTGATTGGCATTCGGCAGGAGTCTGGGCGTATTTGAAAAGTGAAAATTTTATTGACAATCCATATGAAATTTTAACATTTTTATTATTTATCGGGTTCCTGTGCAACAGGAACGGAATATATTTTCCCGAAATTGAGCTTCGATTTGCTAAAAAATAACTTGAAAATTGGCCAGATCAGACATTTGGTACAAAATGGTACATTTTTAAACACGTTTTTATAAAATTTCTCTATCTCTGGGTCTTCTCTCCATGATTTTGAAACGTTATTTTGTGTATTTTAATTCAAAGAAATGAATACACTTTTTTAAAAAAATGGAGAGAAGACCCAGAGACCACGAAAAATGAACTTTTCCCCAAAAAATCCAAATGTGTGAATGTGGTGCTTCTTTGTCCTTTTAAAATCATCTGTATATGTGTAGCGGTGATAGCTCAGTTAGTTGGGCTACCTGTTCAGTGCACTCAAAGAGAAAAGTTTTTGGTTCGAGTCTGGCATCGGACGTTAATTTTTTTTTTCATGCAAACAACCATCTATTTTGTCAGTTTCGTTTTATGTACTGATGTATTAAAATTTTGAATTAGATAAATTTTGGTTCAGTTTGGATCTCGAGCGAAATCAATTCTAATCATCTATTCTACAATGTACATGTACATGTATCATGCATCCATGCATTACATATTTTAAGTGTTTATTTTTTGTGAAACATTACTATGTTATAGTACCCCCTAGGAAAAACGGGCATAAATGTTACAATTTCACAAGGTCTTTCAAACTAAATGAAAAAAAACTTATGGACGTGTTTGTAAAATCTGACCAGCTATGTTTAGCAAACCAAATCATGGACATTTAAACCATAAATGTTTCGTACAAATGATTCTTGCAGATCACTCGCCAAATGCACCCATATCTTCTTTATTCAAATCAAGACCCCAGGGATAGAATGGGGCAACTATGGGGGATGAAAAATATACCTAGGAATTTATACGTAAAATCTTTATAAATTTCAAGAAAAACAAAGCCACAATGATATGGAATCATCCTTGAGTAGTGATTCAAGTTTGTTCAAATCATGACCCCCCAGGGGTACATGTAGGTTAGGGCCACAATAGATGATCAAAATTTTATGTTGGTCAATATATAGGAAAAATCCTCTCAAGAACATTCTTAGGTAGTGTAGTCATTTAAAGCTGATTTTTTGAGAAAAAAATTTTCTGCTTAAATGTGATCAATTTTTATGTAATTTAAACCCTTATGAATAATAAAACCAAAATGAAAATCAAATGTTTCGGAAGAAATATTTCTGTACAGTCGAACTTGTAGCGTAATATAAGAAAACAATAATGTACAAGATGACAAAAATGCCATTTTGCTTCAATTAAAGCTTTTTAAACAGCTCTTATTGCAAATATGGAATCATATTAATCAGTCTATAAATATTCTAATTTTCTGTCTTTGAGAAGTTGATTACAAATTTACAACAAAATTTTCCCATGTCAAAATTGCAGCTCATATTGCTTTAAAGACAGATGATACAAACTTGTATAAAAAAAATCCTAAAAATAGTCATAACCTAAAAAAAGCACAAAACTTTTAATGCTGCCTGCTTGAATTAACATGTTTGCATGTTTTTTTCAAGCAGAAGGTTCCAAGCCCTTAAAAGCAGAGGAGAAGTTTTGGTATTACATGTATATGACATTACTGAATGTATACATTGCCAAATTATGTAGACACAACTGATCATGAGCTTTTTTATCACCAGAAGATCTTAATTAATTAATTTAGTGTGTACAATGCAATAAATCAAATATTTTATTTATAATTCAGATATCTACAAATAATTACTATAGTCGCAGCTTTATGTCTAGAAATTCCCCACATCGACCCTTTTTATAGGTCACCTAAGTCACTCAGGTGACCTATTGCTATCTGTTTTCATCCGTCGTCGTTCGTTGTCAATCGGTTGTAAACTTTTGAACATTTTTAGCTTCTTCTCTGCAATCACTCAACCAATTTCAACCAAATTTTGCATAAAGCATTTATGGTGAAGGGGAACAAGAATTGTGAATTTCATGGTCCCTGCCCCCCTGGGTGGGGCCTGAGGGGTGGGTCCAAAACCACTAAAATTAATGCAATCTTTAAAAATCTTTTTCTTTACTCCTCGACATCAAGCAGTCAAACTGTTAGCATGAATGTTATGTCCATTGAGTCATCTACCAAAATTGTGAAATTCATGGCCCCATGGCCCCAGGGTCAGGGGTTCTAAGTGCTAGGGTGGGGCTCTATTGAATATATAGTGAAAATGCATTATTTCTTTAAAAATCTTCTCTGCTCCTGGGTATTACATAAACTAAATAAGTATATAATTATGATGGGGAAGAATACCTCTTCCAAAATTGGGAATTTTATGCCCAAGGGTCAGGGATTCTGGTCTAAGGGTGGGGCTCTTTTGATTACATATTGAAAATACATTAATTCTTTGAAAATCCTCTTCTCTGCTCCTGGGTATTTAGCAGATGAACTACTTAATAATATATAGTTATGATGAGCAAGGGCCATTCTTCCTGAATTGTGAATTTCAAGGCCCCTGGGTCAGGGGTACCATAGACTGATAGAGGGGGGTCTACTTATATACTGAAAATGAATTAATTGTATGAAATCTGCTCTTGGTATTAATCAAACATTTCTGATAAGCAAGGGTGCCTTATCCAAAATTGTGAAATGTGTGGACCAAGGGTCAGGGGTTCATGTGTGGTAGTGGCACTACTGATTATTGCTGAATATTACTGTTGAAATGCATTTTTTTGTTCCTCTACTCTGTCTGTGGGTATTATTGTAACCAAACTAAACATGCTAAGTGTATAGTTATGATTAGCAATGGTGCCTCTTTCAAAATTGTGAATGCCATGATGTCTAGTTTAAAACAAGAACCAAATTCAATTGTTGGAAAGTTGTTACATGATACTCAGTTGACCTATAAGGCCCATGGGCCTATTGTTCTCTAATGTAACCATTGAGACAATTATCTTTGAAGATATTCTAATGTAAATTTTTTTATTTAATAATATATTGTTAATTTTGCTCTAAGGTTTTTTATGCTGCTATTACAATTTTTCTCTAAAATTAAACAAATTTTAAAGTATGTATATTATTCAATATTAAATTAATATTTCTGGAATGTACAAATTCTGTCAGCAGTTGTACCAGTTATAATTTGTATAATTAGTAAATTCTGATTATTTACTAGTTGTGCACTTAAATGAATGTATTATATACTGATGTAACTAAATATACAATAAAAGTAATTAATTATACCCCCGCTCTAAAGGAGAGGTTATACCTCCGCTCTAAAGGAGAGGGGGGTATACTGTTTTACCCTTGTGTGTCTGTCTGTCTGTCTGTCCGTGTGTTCGTCCGAAACAAATTTTCGTCGCAGTTTTCTCAGCACCTACTCATCGCAGATGCTTGAAATTTTAACACAAACTTCTCTCAGGCATGCCATATGATGGGATACATTTTTGTTCAAATATGATGTCAACTTCCTGTTTGTCTGTGCGTCTGTCCATTTCATACATAACAAATTTTCGCCGCAGTTTTCTCAGCAACTACTCATCGCAGATGCTTGAAATTTTAACACAGTCTTCTCTAAGGTATGCCATATGGTGGGTTACATTTTTGCTCAAATCTGATGTCAACTAACTGTTTGTCTGTGTGTCTGTCTGTTTCATACATAACAAATTTTCGTCGCAGTTTTCTCAGCAACTACTCATCGTAGATACTTGAAATTATAACACAATCTTTTCTAAAACATGCCATATGGTAGGATACATTTTTGTTTAGATCCGATGTCAACTTCCTGTTTGTCTGTGCGTCTGTCCATTTCATACATAACAAAATTTTGTCGCAGTTTTCTCAGCAACTACTCATCGCAGATGCTTGAAATTATAACACAATCTTCTCTGAGGCATACCATAAGGTGGGATACATTTTTGTTCAAATCTGATGTCAACTTCCTGTTTGTCTGTGCGTCTGTCCATTTCATACACAACAAATTTTTGTCGCAGTTTTCTCAGCAACTACTCATCGCAGATGCTTGAAATTTTAACACAAACTTCTCTCAGGCATGCCATATGGTGGGATACATTTTTGTTCAAATCCGATATCAACTTCCTGTTTGTCTGTGTGTCTGTCCGTTTCATACATAACAAAATTTCCTCGCAGTTTTCTCAGCAACTACTCATTGTAGATGCTTGAAATTTTAACACAGTCTTCTCTAAGGTATGCCATATAAAGGGATACATTTTTACTCAAATCCGATATCAACTTCCTGCTTGTCTGTGCGTCTGTCTGTTTCATACATAACAAAATTTTGTCGCAGTTTTCTCAGCAACTACTCATCGCAGATGCTTGAAATTTTAACACAATCTTCTCTGAGGCATGCCATATGGTGGGATACATCTTTGTTTAGATCTGATATCAACTTCCTGTTTGTCTGTGTGTCTGTCCGTTTCATTCATACCAAAATTTTGTCGCAGTTTTCTCAGCAACTACTACATTTTTGTTCAAATCTGATGTCAACTTCCTGTTTGTCTGTGCATTTCATACATAACAAGTCTTCGTCACAGTTTTCTCATTAGCTATTCATAGCAGACGCTTGAAATTTTATTACACTCTGTGTTTTTGTATGCTATATGGTGGGATTAATTTTGATATGAATCTGATGTCAACTTCATATTTTTCTGTGCATCTGCCTGTAATTGAACTTGTGTATATTAACATGATATTGCTTATTTACGTCAGAGCGGGGGTATTACTAGTGAGCATTGGCTCACAGATTTCTTGTTTTTAATGTGATATGATTTATATTTTAAAAACAAGTAAAATTTTGATTTAAAAATGTTATTTTGAGATTTGTTAATGTTACACTGTGATTTGTTTATGTAAAATTATAAGTGAATGTGAAATGAAGAAAACAAATGAAAAAAAAATTTAAAGGTAAGAGTTTCAAGAAAAAGAAAAGACAAGCAAAAACAAATTTTAAAACAAACAAAAAAAAAACAAAAACAAACAAATAAAAAGAAGAAGTTGAATGAAAATAGTATTTTAAAAGGAGCAAAACAAAAGAAAAAGCACAAAACTTTTAATGCTGCCTGCTTGAATTAACATATTTGCATGTTTTTTCAAGCAGAAGGTTCCAAGCCCTTAAAAGCAGAGGAGAAGTTTTGGTGTTACATGTATATGACATTACTGAATGTATACACTGCCAAATTAATGTAGACACAACTGATCATGAGCTTTTTTATCACCAGAAGATCTTAATTAATTAATTTGGTGTGTACAATGCAATAAACATTTGTATAGTGTATACTAAGAGTAGTTACATGTATATATCCTTATGAAAATTCCTTTTTTCAAATTCGCATAAAATATGATAAAAATTGAAGCAAAATTAAAAACAAAAAATAATTCAGAGAATATGTGTCCCCCGTTAAAGGGAAAAAGAATGTGCTTACCTTGGAGTCAGTTTAAGAAGGGCAGGAGGGGCCATAGGGAGTCTTTCTTAGGTCATAAGAAGTTGTGGTATAAAATGTCAAATTGAAATATCGCCCATTGGCAAAATGAAAGTTTTACACTCACACACAATGTATGAATTTACTACCTTGACCTTTTGACCTCATAATAAATAGGGGTCTTCTTTAATCCAATGGAAGTTGTTATATAAAATGTCATTGCAAAACCTCAAAGGCTTCTCGATACATCATGCAGAAACGTAATTGTTAAAACAGACAAATTTTTGAATTTGTGACCTTGAACTTTTTTTAACCTTTTGACCTCAAAATTAATATGAATCCTCCTTAGGCCAAATGGAGTTATTGTTTAAAGTTTCATTGCAACTCAAAGGCTTCTCGAGATATAGTATTAAAGAAGAAGCATTACAAACAGAACTACTGACAGATGGACAGCTAGCCGGATGGATGGACAGACTTCAATTAATATCCCTTTCTTTCAGCAGGAGACCAAAAAAATAAGAGAGAGGGGGGAGTATAGTGGGGGGTGGGGTGGGGGTCCTGTTAGCAGATCTAGATTAGTGACAAATTTTAATGATACTTACAACAGACAAATCATTTAAACATTTGATAAAATATTATTAATAAATTCGTCAATCAAAAGTTGATTTAACTGTTAAAGAGTGAATAAGTTATTGATACTAATTAAAAAATAAAATGTGAAACACCTTTTGTCATTATTAGATCTTAGTCTTAATGGACGTTTATACACAGACAGAAGGAACCAAACCTGCTATGTAAATTGTCCCCCGCTTTCATAAAGTACATTGTATTAATTTCGGCCGTCTGTCTGTCCATCTAGCTGTATTTCACTCTCGTTTCCACGCGATATCTCTAAAGGCTTTTACAATGAATTTTTTCACAGCAACTCCCCATATCCCAGGGAAGACCTATTGATTTTGAGGTTAAATAGTTCAAACATCAAGGTCATTAAATCTTTTTGTTGTAGGACTTCATTCTCTCACAATATCGCAAGAAATCTTTGAGCTTTTGCAGTGAAAATTATATGATACCTTCCTGTACAGTACCTCGTACATTCAATTTTTAAAAAAAAAATTTTTCTCTGGCTTCCCCCTTTCAAAAATGATATTATACTTCCCTGTTGTTACCAGTCTTGGTAAATGCTTTACATTTTAAAGAAGTACAACTTTCGTTTTTTAGGTCACATGAGTAAACTCAGGTGACCCATTGCTATCCGTTTTCGTCTGTCGTTGTTTGTCGTGCATCATTTGTTGTGCGTTAACATTTAAACATTTTCAGCATCTTCTCTGAAACCACTAAACCAGTTCCAACCAATTTTTGCATATGGTATCTATGGGTGAAGGGAAACAAAAACTGAATTTTATAGTCCCTGCTCCCCTGGGGTCTAGGTGGTGGGGCCAAAACCACTTAAATTAGTGCATTCTTTAAAAATCTTCTTCTTCACTCCTGGACATCAAGCAGTCAAACTGTTGGTATGATTGTAATCAGCATTGAGTCCTTATACCAGAATTTGAAATTCATGGCTCCAGGGTCAGGGGTTCTAGTACTAGGGCAGGGCTAAATAGGTTATACAGTGAGAATGCATTATTTCTTTGAAAGCCTTCTTCTCTGCTCCAGGGTATTAAATAAACTAATTAAGTGTATAGTTGAGTTGAAAATGACTGCCTCTTCCAAAATTGTGAATTTCATGGCCCCAGGGTCAGGGATTCTAGTGCTAGGATGAGCTATATAGATTATACAGTGAAAATGCAGAAATTATTTGAAATCCTTCTTCTCATTACTGTGTTCATGGGCATTAAATTAACTAACCAAGTGCATAGTCATGTTGAATAAGGCGGCCTCTTTCAAAATTATGAATCTCATGGCCCAAGAGTCAGGTGTTCTGGTGTAAGGGTGGGGCTCTATTGATTATATAGTGAAAATATATTAATTCTTTATAGTGAATAGTTGTAGTAATTCGCTAATAGTGAAAAATGCATAAATTCTTTGAAATTCTTCTTCTCTGTTTGTGGGCATTAAATAAACTAACCAAGTGTAGTTGTGTTGATTAGGCCGGAATTAAAAATATCTTTGTTTCCCCCAACCCGACCCTAAATTCTCATGTTGGGTCGGTAGGTAGGTAAAAAAAAAATTTTTCTGACAGCAGCTTTGAAAATACATTCTAAAATTTAATTTAAATATTACTTTTATAAATAAGAAAAGTACAAAAGAAAGCAATTTGATTAGTACAGTATGAGGGAATATATGCCCAAAGTCAAATTTTGCACATCGATGACGTCAGAAGACAGACCCCAGTCCAATGAGTCATCAGAATTAATGATGGGGAAAGGGGCGGATCACACCAAAGGAGGTATCATGACGAGGTATCATGACGACCTCGTCCATATCGTTTAAAAGCAGATGTCTAGAAAAGAATGGTCATACCGCTCTTTGCACACGTACCAGAATGATTTCCATAAAGAAATACCAACACAGATTATATAAGATGCAGTGAAATTAAATGATGTTTTCACTAGGTGGGCCCTCATCTGCACATGAGGCGGCCCTTACCATGTATAACGTACCTCAAATTCAACAGACAGGTTTGTTGTTTAACGTCCATTTCGAAAATTTATTCATTCATATGGAGACGCTAAGACACCTCCGAAATACTCTTAATTAGTCATGGTAAATTCTATTATCAAATTATTTCAAGAGTGAAGAATTCTAATTAGCTAAAGACGTAACACTGAGACGTCACCGTTTTTTTTTTTTTATGAAGAACTAATTCTCAGTAATTCTCTTTAATCACATCTGGGTGCCATTTTGTTTCCAACAAATGCTTAAATAATCATATAAGGGCAATGTCAACTGTTCTGATAAAACTGACTTTGATGAAATTGTATCTTATAAAACTTTGTTGACAATAAAAATAATATTTAAATCATCTTGTTTAAAAAATCTTTTCAGTCGGTGCGATTTAATTGGGTCGGTCGCGTTAGGGGAAACAAATGTGTTTTTTATTTTGGTCTTAAGGCTGTCTATTATAAGATTGTAAATTTCATGGCTCCAGGGTCAGGGGTTCTAGTGCTAGGGAGGGCTTTATAGATTGTATAGTGAAAATTAATTATTTCTTTGAAAATCTTCTTCTCTGCTTCTGGATATTGAATAAACTAACCAAGTACATAGTTATGTTGAATATAAGGCTGCCTCTTCCAAAATTGTGAATTTCATGGCCCCTGTGTTGGGGGTTGTGGTGTTAGGGTGGGGCTCTATTGATTATTTAGTGAAAATGCATAAGTTCTTTAAAAATCTTCTTTTCTGCACCTGGGTATTAAACCAATGAACTATGTACATAGTTATGAGGAGGAAGGATGTCTCTTTAAGATTTGTAAATCTCAGGGCCCCTGGGTCAGGGCTTCTTCAACCACTATTGATATAATTATTTCAATAGTGGTTGCATTTCAATAGTGGTTACTAACTATGTTTGCTATTGAAATGTACTCTAAACTACTATTGATATAATTATTTCAGTAGTGGAAATTGTTAATTCAATAGTGGTTACAACACTTGCTCTTTGGTATTACTCAAAGATTAAGATGAGAAAGAATTCCTTTTCGGAAACTCAAATGTGTGATCCCAGGGTCAAAAGTTCCTGTGGGGCACGGCTGATCATATACATGTACTGTTATTGTTTTTTTCATTGTTCCTCAACTCTGCTTCTGGGAATCAATTAATTGAAGTAAGCATGTTGAAGGTATAGTTATGATGAGCAATGGTAATTGTAAAAATCACCTCTGGTTTAAAACACAAACCACATTCAATTGTTAGAAAGTTGTTGCATGATACTCTGGTGACCTATAAGGTCTATGGACCTCTTGCTTTGTGGGGTTAATCTTTATCGATCTCTGGCATTTTGTTTGTTTCCTTCCGGTATATCTGCTATGCTGTGTTGATCTGGGCAATTCGGTATTCCTCAGATTGTTCTTTCCACCATATGATTGCTCTTGCACTCTCAAATGTAATAGTTGTGCACAGTTTGTCTCTTATAGGCGTGCACACATTTCTTTTTGCCTACATAGTTTCTTGGTTTAAGAAACCACAATCTAATTAGTAGAGTATGCCAGGCCATCAACGATAATTGGAAACATGGGATAAATTGCATAATGGGCAAAGACTGTTATGCATAAATTATCCCATGTTTCCAATTTTCGTTGATGTCCCCGGCATACTCTACTAACTAGACAGTGATTCCTTATATTTCCATTTCATTGTGAAATAAAATTGTAGATAGATTTTTAAAATGTAGATTAATAGATTTCAATTATACAAGGCCTTCCTGTATATTCCAATAGTCTTCTCACTCCAAATACAAAGTCAGCCACTCAAGATTTATAATATGCATATTTGGCCTTCTTAGCGTCGGACACAAAGACAAAAGAGCAGGAGATTTACATGCATATTAGGCCTTCTTAGCTTCTGACCTATCCCTTTGCCTTATTTACATTCCAGTAGAATTATCAAGAAATTAATTCCACTAACTTTCAAAGAGTTATCACAGAGAAAATATGCCCATAGGACACGAATGCTCCGCCGAGTGTAACAAGAAAATTTGTATTAGTGTAAGAAGTTGATGAAAATAATTGAACAGTTTCTTTAAATTGAAATCTAAAAAAATAGGATATAGATGATAAATTCTCACCCAAATATGTATAAGTGTATGCTTAAATAAAAATATCTTAAATGGTTTCTTTAAAACTAAGCAAAATACAAATTAAAGGAAAGGGAGGTCAAGGTCACAGTAAAGAGCATGGTCGAAAGTTTTTGATGTAGTTGAAAAGATCTCACTTATATATATCAGTATATCATGTTTGATAAAAATATCTTTAATGGTTTATTTCAAACTGTTCCAAATACTTATCTAAGAAAAGAAAGGTCAAGCTCAAAGGAAATGTCAAGGTCAAAGTAAATGTCAATCAAAAAATGTTGATGCATTTGAATAGCTTACATCAGTATGTATCAACATATAAAGTTTAATTATACTATCTTGAATTGTATCTTATTAACTGACTAAACACTTATTTTTAAGAAAAGTGGGGTAAAGGTCAAGGTCAAATTTATTGATGCATTTGAATAACTTGCATCAGTATGCATCAACATTTGAAGTTTGATCACACTATCTTGAATTGTATCTTTAAAACTGAGCTAAACACTAATTTATGAATAATGAGGTCAATATCAAAGGAAAAGTCAAGGTCAAAAAATGTTGATGCAGACAGTTGCTTAGCTCTCATCATTGGGTGCATTCAGAGTATCATCTCTCAGCATATGAAGTTTGATAAAAATATATTGAAAAGTTTCTCTGAAACTTTGCTTTGAACTGAGCTAAATCAGAGACCTCTCTTATTATATGTCTCTGGCTAAATGCAAAGTATGACGGAAGGACGGTCGGACGGAATACGAACATGACAAACACAATACAGGAGAAGTACATGGTGGCATCTCCATGTGAGACTGAAAAATTCTTGTGAGGGACAACATACAAGCAATCAATCCTTCTCTTTTCTGAAATTAGTGTTAAAACTGTTTAAGCTCAATTTCAAAGTAACCAATCAATATTTTTTTAAATATGTTTTCAATAAAGAGAAAAAAAATAGACATGAATGCATCTCCCAGATTTCAAAAAAGTGAAATGAAAAGCGTATTATAGTGTGTGAAATTTCTTTAAAAGTTGTTTTTTTTCTGGTTTTCCTTTTCTTTTTCTTCAATTCCAGGAAAAACCTGGGTACACTTCAGAAATCTGATTTAGGTCTACAGTGGCGGATTTAAGGGGGGGCGCACCCGGCGCGCGCCCCCCCTAAAATTGTCAAAGTAAGCATTAAACATAGTTTGTCGAGAAAATGTTTTAAATGTCTACAACCCTACAAAACCTCTACATAGGGCTTTGCCCTGGACCCACTGGGGGCCTCAAGGCGGCCCCCAGACCCCCTGCCTGAATCTGGCGCCCCCCCTAACTTCAATTCCTGGATCCGCCCCTGGTCTATTACTTAATCTACAATCATCTACATAGAATATATTTAAATTCAGGTTTAAAACTAAAAAATAACGTTAGACCAAGTGGAGAAAGTTGAACTCGAGTTTGATGTCTGAAATATTGTTTTTGCTTGGTGACACTCGGGTGACCAGTGAGGCCTACGACTAGGCCTATTGATCAAGCATCTCAACGATGTAAGGTGATATCAAAAGATGATGGAGTTTAATTTAGGTGTATCGTTTCCCATAGCATTCCCTCAGATGCATACGCATTTCGTTGAAGACATTCTGTCGTCTTACTTATAATACGTTTCAAGATCCTTAGTCTTCTATTTTTTGTGTTTTATCGATCAGCACTTGTCTGCTCTTTTGTTGACAAATAATCTGTTGTGCATTTAAGTAGATATAAGTATGCATAGTGTGTGGCCTATTTACTTATTCATCGATGACGCCTTTACGTTCATTGATAACCATTGAAGGCCCTGACTCGGCATACAGCTATTTAATAGTAAAATGCACTTGAGTAGTAGACCGCCCACCTAAGTTGAGCATGCGCAATTTGCACTACCGTATTATCAGATGTTTCCTCATGGCAGCGGCGAAGAGACTACGTTCGGAATTTTCTCCTAGTT
The DNA here is from genome assembly GCF_032062105.1 of Saccostrea cuccullata. Taxonomy (NCBI): domain Eukaryota; kingdom Metazoa; phylum Mollusca; class Bivalvia; order Ostreida; family Ostreidae; genus Saccostrea; species Saccostrea cuccullata. The sequence continues at coordinate 52,080 of NW_026941031.1, forward strand.
GGAATAACAAAAATGCAGGAAAATCTGGGAAGAGTGGATCAAGAAATGGACCATGTTATCATGTTGAATCCCTTCTTGATATATGTGCAAAAATTGTGGCAGAAAATATCCCGTTTCAAACAGTAGAACAAAGGTTTGACCGCATTCCTGAGCCCGTTCAGAATAGGATTGTGTACTGGTCGTTTCCCCGTAACGAACGGGATATTTGCATGTATTCATCTTTTGCAAACTGTGTTAAAGATGGAGCAGAAAATCAAAAGTTGCCATTTCACCAAGGAGTAAGGTTATTAGAAAATGGGGCAGTTGACAACGTGCTACAAATAGGTAAGAATGTTTTCTTTATTCACCCAAAAAAGCAAAGGGTCGTGAAGTGCGCCATACGTGAAAAAGTGCTGTCGATGGGTATCAGAAATCCATTTTATGTTTGCCATGTGTAAAAATATTGACGTTTCACGGTTATGTATAAAAAGAAGAGCATCAGGAAATTAACAATGGCCGAATGTATGAAACCTGATATTAATTTTTTTTATGGGAGATGTCAGTTTTTAAACATATATTAAAATAGTACACGCGACTGTCATAAATGAAATAAAATGATATGGGAAGCTTAAGTATAAGGAATATAAAAAAATATTTTTAGAAACTCATGAAAAAGTAAAGAAGGAATGTGAATCGGGCTTTTGAATTGTACATCAATAACAATCAAGTATTTCTTTTAAAAATTAAAAAGGGCATTGTATGTCACACATTATTAATCAAAAACTCATAAAATCTATAGATCTCGTGTATAAATTTTATGGTTTATGAAAGTGGAAAAAAATATGTTGCATGGAAATTCATTAACATGCAGACTACAGTGGACTACAACTGAAGAACTTGAAGAAAAATAAATATAACTGGATCTCACTGCCTGAATTATGCCTAGTGTTTGGTTTGCTATTGGTATACAGGGCATTGTAAAAGAATTAAATTTTCTTAAGCTATTTCCAACTGAATACCTGATACTATTGAGAGAGCATTCTATTGACATTGTTGGCAGGCTTTGACTAGGGGTTTTTCTTTCTTCATGTAATGATGTCATGAAACCAGATATGGCCCACTAGACACTAGTTAACGAGTCCTCTAAATAAAAAAAAATCAATGCATATAACATGTGAAATGAGGGATCAGAGATAACATTTCCAAGATATGCAAGATATTGAGACCAAGCCAATACCAGATAATGAATTATAGACTTGTAACAAGTTTAGATTTTTCGGAGCACAGTCATATTTGCTGGGTGTCATGAATCAAACCCATCAGATTTAAATACTTTACTGAAGGAATTAGAATTTGTCAAAGCATTCTGTATCAGTAATACATACATTTTATAGAGTTGAATTGATACATGAACACTGATAGTTTGATTAGTGTCCCCTAAAAATTTTAGAATATATTTGTTGAAGATAAGCATGTGTTAACTAATGCAGGAAATTTGAAACCCATTCATTAATGCTATTCCATATATAGCCCTATTATTGTAATGATAATGAGTAGATGCCCTACCTTGGACTGATCACTAGGTCATGAGATTTTTTTTATTCTTTGTGTATATCCTTTCTTAACTCTTATGCATGTGTACAGTTTACCATTGTTAATGTGTTTTTATTCAATGCATACCAATTACATGCCTTGTATACAATTAGACCTGCTGCCTTAAGGCTGTTCACTGATTGTAAGATCATGATGAGAGTACCATTACAAATTGCAATAAGTTTCCCATGGTTGTTTCCTTCTCTAGGAGCATGATTATGTTTTTTATGTTGAAGGGAGCATAATTTTATGAAGCAGCTCATATATTAATATTAAAATATTCATTCCCTTTTATCAATTTCCATGGGTTTGCTTTTATTATTTTTACCCTAGGGCAGGACTGTTATATGAAAAAAATGACAGAGGTACTGGGTTTGTATTCATAAACCTTTCGGCCACCACTAAAAATATTCTTGTGTGATGATCTTCAGACAATATTAAGACTGCAGGCACCTTTTTTTTTGTTCTGCAAAATCTGTCATAAGCTTATGAGCTCAGTACAGTTTTATCGTCATTGTTCTACAAAAGAACAAAATGAGGTTGCAAAATGGCTTTGTGCCCAAAAGCTGTACTGGTAATGACTTTGATTTTCATGACATTATGCGTAATACTTGCAATAAATTTGGGTATTTGTGTGTTTATGTGTATTTACATATACCAGTTTGTATCTCGGTATAAGATTGGCCTGTCTAGTAATAATATATCATAGGCATGGAAATATTAAAATGCTTTCTAATCAACTACTTCACTATTGAATTTGAATTCATTTCCCACTGTATGAATTATCACATGCATGTTTGCAGATTTTTGTTGAAGAAATTCTGGCTAAATAAAATCTAAGATTGATCATGTTTTTATCATAGAGTCCAAATATTTATCTAGGTTTCCTTTGTGAGATGGTATTAGTCAATATTGAAAGTTTGTTTAGAGAACCATCATAGTTGTGTCACTCCCCAGAACTAGTCTTCATTATCTGGGATTTTAGATGTTTTGCAGATGTAAATGATGCCATTATTCAGGATGCATGGTCAAATGGTAAAAAAGCTAATGTCAAGACCCCCCAACCAATTTTGTTCATAAACATGAAGTACAAATTTAGGCTCTGAATCAGATTTTATTGTCTGTGGAGGAGAATTTTGTGTATTTTAGTTAGAAGTAGGGATGTTTTGGGATGGTTTTAGTTTGTTTTTCCAAACTCATCTGAATCAGATGTTGGTTCAGCCCTGAAACAAAAATCCCCCATAGTGGGGTAAAAAAAAACCCAGAGGTGTGCAGTGATATATCTAAGGCCATACCAATTTGTAAAATAGTTCTTCGGATTTTCAAAAATAAAAAGTGAGGCGAGCGAGCGAAATTTTTTTATAAATATTATTTTTTATTTTGGGTTTCAAAATTATGAGGCGAGCGAATATAATTAATATTTTATATATTTTAATTAAGTGTGATTTCAAAGAGCTTGAACCTAAAAAATTAAGATAGATATCATTTGCATACCACATGAACTTATCATTCTTAACTTTTTGGAGATTTTTTTTAATAAGTAAAAATGTGTCAAATTTCAAAGACTTTACTTTCATAAATGTAATGTTTCCAAACATCTCCTCTGCTTCCATTTCTATTGCTGTGTATGAAACAACTTTGTACCCATTGTTTTTAACTATAGTAGATCTACACAGTGCAATTAAAAAAATCAAGTACTAGAAAGAAATTAATTGCTGATAAAAGTCAGGGTACTGAGGTCATTCTTTTTAAAGTTAAAGTTTAAATTCTCAATATCAAATTCAGTCATGTTTAAATTTTTATGAAATAAAATTAAAAGGAACTTCAATAAATTATCTTCCTTTTCTCTGATCATTGCACTAGCTCATTTAGAATGAAATTAAATTCATTTTGTTTTCATCTTAAATCATTCAAAAAAGAAATATATTTTATGTGAGTCACAAAACACTTATCTTTCAGTTGATTGAGTGATCGTAAATAATTTAAGGGGGCCGAATATAGTTTTATTGTGTGAAAACTACAATAGCGAAACTCTTCATTTTTATACCATATATAACTTACATTAACTTCAGTGCACATGCAAAGTTTGGGGGAAATCTACCATCCAGGTATTTTTGAGGGACCGTCTCAAAATACAGGTACATTTACTATAGGATTATATAGGAAAATGCCAATTTTTAGCACTTTAAAGCAAATTATACAAATACTACAATAGGCATTTTGTTCAAATTATAATATTTGATGATTAATACTATATTATACAATATATGTAAGAAACACAAAATTCTATTGTTACCAGAGGGGGCATCTCAAAATGCAAAAAATTAGCAAATTTTACTATTTTTATAGAGTATTACAAAATATGACGTACACAATGGATTCATATGAAAACATAATAAAAATATTGGAGATAATCTCAAATTTCTATGTTTTAAATTTCAAGAGCGTATGTTTGTTACTTTTTCTTTAATTATATTTTTATTGCCTCTTTTTTTAAGAGCTACAGATCATCATAACGTCAAAAACACACTGCAACGACGTCAACCTACCTATCATATGCAAAATCGGTTTAAAAAATCAGTTATATCAAATTTTAATTATATTTTTATACCTATAATTTCTTAATTTTGTAAAATTTTTATAATTAAGCGAAAAAAGTTGCATTAAAACAGTAAATACGCTTCATTTTACTATGATGCGCGAAATATTGCGCAATGGAAACTATAGTCGGCCCCCTTAAAGATATAGCTGCATGTATTTACCATAAACGGAGGAATAGAGGAAATTCGGATTAGGAAAAAAAGATCGCTTTTGGAAGTAAATAAGTCAGGTAGTTCTGCAAACGGATAAGATTATGGAGATTTATTGACAGTAGGAGTATGTTGTCTGGAAATTATAAACTGGTTGGGAATTTCATAGCCAAAAACGAGTTAAAATACTGGTTGTGCTTTTCATGTATTGGCTATTGCGTGTGTAGTTATATTTTTTACTAGCCCGACGGGCTACCTCCTTGTAGAAAACCACTATCCCGACCCCCAAAAATGTTAGCCCCGGGCGTCAGGGGATGCTAATTTCACATCCCTGGTACCTATGAACAGTTACAGACATGGTGCAAAACTTCACAAACTGCTTCAATCTCACTATAAATCCCGCGTATCTGTCATACATGTGTATTTGTTGCAAAAAGTCGAGAAAAAAAAATTGCAGTCGGATTTTTTTGGAAGCGCGCGCAGACATTTTTTTTTTAATATTATAATTTGCATTTGTAAGTGAACTATATTAGAAATTGGTATGGCCTAAAGCACCTTGTTTTCCTTGTGTTCTTGCATTATATAAATGATCCTGTGTATGGTGGTCTAGGAATTCTAAGTGAAACAGTGCTTGGATGCTGGCAATAATTACTTGCAGCTAATCCTTTACTGGCTTTAGTAAATAAAATAAATCGTATGTCTGCCAGGGTGTTCTGAATAATATTTTGAAGTTATAAATAGTGAAAGGTCAGATTAAATTTAATATATATTTATTCATATAAAAATATTTTTTAAAAATTGTGAAGGAAAAGTGAGGCATGTATATACTGTTATGGATAAAGAGAATCTTGCCATTTCAATTCTTACTTAAGTTGTGAACTTTTGAAAAAAGGGGACTGCAGCAATATATGAAATAGAGGATTGGTACAGGTTGATGTTGTAGGATAAAATATGGGAAAAAATGTGTTTCTAGTTAATAAAACCCAAGTACCACTACTGTTATAATTGAAGGGTGTTTGATTCTGAAAAAAAAATTATGACCCAAGAGTCATCAAAGACGACAGGAAGTTACGATGTTTCCTGGTTAGAGTGATGCTGACTGAGTGGTCCTGGCTAAAATCTGGGTCCACTTCTAGTTTTTCTACATCAGAACTTGACTGGTATACCAGTATTTCTAGAAGTGAACCATGTAGTACACATGTGTACCTGTTTTCTACATGTCTAAAAGTTTCACATTTCTTCACCAGGTTCAATGTGACTCGAGTACCAGGGTGGTTTGTTTTAATACATCCCCTCCTTTATTTTGGAGAGACAGAAAAAGGAACTTTGATAAAAAAAATATAAATGAATTCACTTAATTCATTACACTGTTATTTCAGTTATGAATTAGTTCCCTTAAAATGGAGGTAGGGGAATTATGGAAAAGGATTGGGGGTTAAAATGTTCTAAAGGAAGGACTGTATAATTGAACCTAGAACGTCATCTTTTAACATGGATAAAATACAGCTTTTTTGTTGAAACAAAGGTGTTGTTTACCAAATACAAAATAGCTAGCAGATGATGAATTTTCATTTTCAAAAGTGAAAGGGGTTTTATATAAACAGACAGGCAAGAAAATATCATTGTTCACAACTTGATATGTTCAAAGTACAAGGTACACTACCGGTATAATGATTTAGAATTGGTAGAGCTCAGTGGGAATTTGGATGTCTTTATTCATCTCTCAAAAATTTAGTTTTCAGCATTTTGTCCCAACTATGATATCCAGAAGATGCTGATTTTGATACCATCAGACTCGGGGGTTTCAGATGTCTGGAGTTGGATTTTTAATTTGATCATCAGCAATTCAAGTGTTTGCAAGAATGTCATAATATTACTGTGCCTTGTCTGATTTGTAATGTGGAGGATTTATGAATGGAAAAAATACCCAGACATATGTAGACAGTTCAGTAGGAGAATATGACATATATATCTATGTTTCCTCATTTGATGTGTTGGTGAAACTGCGACATTTTCTGGTGCAATGACATTTTCTCCAAATATTTTGATTAATAATCAGGTAATTCTTCCTGCTACCTGTGAAACACATTTCATTATCAAATTATCACACTCCTCACTTTACTTTACTTTTATTAAAATTAATGCACGTAATACAGATTAGGAATAATTGTTTATATGATAAAACACACACACCTCCTTACTTAAGTTGTGCCTATACAGTGTATCTGTCTGAGTTTCTTATTATAAACCATGAATTATGCAATTTTATTACATATTTGGGATGAAAAGATACAATTTATAATAAATAAAAAGTAAGATAAGCATGTAAAAGTGTTCATGTTGTACAAATATAATAACAGTGAAAAATCAATTATCAGTAGACAGTATTCAGGGAACAGCAATATTATTTACTAGACACAATATCTAGGAATGGCATGACATATCTCACATGCTAGCTAATCAAGTCTGCAACTAATAATATCTAATTATATGATTTTTATATATGATTATATGATTACTTGATACATGTATTAACTTATTGAAGAACTTTTTAAGTCTTAATTATTTGATGCTTTATAAAGACAATGTTTACATTGGGTAGACAGGGTTCGACACTGACGGTAGCCCACTAGCTCAGGCAACTGAAAATTAAGGTTACACCTGCTACCAAACAAGCCATCAACTTTGTCCTGTGGGTCGTGTGGGGCTACAGAAATACAGTCACTTAAAAAGATTACTGGTACATGTTATTTAAAATAATAACAAATTACAATTAGGTTAGCAAGGTTTAGGGGATAATCTTTGAATTGATGTTGTCTAGGGTTGAATACAATTATGAATCAATTTAATACGATACCAGTATTTTTAAAAAACAGTAATTTTAACTTGTTACCTTTTTAACCATTCTTTGATCAGTTGGGTATTAGATACCATATAATAAAAAGGTTATTTCAATACAATTTGTGATTTTATGGACTGCTGTCTTTTTTTTTTGAGCAGCACAGAATTCAAGATGAAACCTTCATTCAGCATTTAAGTATTTGATTGAAATCTGTTATTATTTATAAGAAAAAAAAAAATGAAATATATTTATCAATGTCAGTTTGCACTTTACTAAAACTTATACTTGTCATTTATGAATTGAAAAATTTGACAATTCATGGAGAAAAGGCCTTAGTACCAAATACCTAATGTCTTATTTTGTTATTTACATAATCTTTCTGTACATACAATACATCTTGTAAAGGAGCAAAATCTTACTGTACATATAGTACTTATTTTAAAGGAGCATAATCATACTGTACATACAATACATCTTGTAAATAAAGGAGCATAATCTTACAGTACATACAATACATCTTGTGAAGAAGCATAATCTTACTGTACACACAATACATCTTGTAAAGGAGCATAATCTTAGATACAGTACATACAATACATCTTGTAAAGGAGTGTAATCTTACTGTGCATACAGTACTTATTTTAAAGGAGCATAATCATACTGTACATACAATACATCTTGTAAATAAAGGAGCATAATCTTACAGTACATACAATACATCTTGTGAAGGAGCATAATCTTACAGTACACACAATACATCTTGTAAAGGAGCATAATCTTAGATACAGTACATACAATACATCTTGTAAAGGAGTGTAATCTTACTGTACACACAATACATCTTGTAAAGGAGCATAATCTTACTGGACATACTGTACAATGCATCTTGTAAAGGAGCATAATCCTACATGACATACAATACACCTTGTAAAGGAGCATAATCTTACTGTGCATGCAAATTTAATACATCTTGTAAAGGAGCATAATCTTACAGTATATGTATACAATACATCTTGTAAAGGAGCATAATCTTATAGTACATAAGATACATGTTGTAAAAGAGCATAATCTTAGTTACAGTACATACAGTACATCCTGTAAAGGAGCATAATCTTGCAGTACATACAATACATCTTGTAAAGGATGTAAACCAGCATCATTGTACACATTGGACTCAGACTGCAGAGTATAAGTCTGAATTTGAAGTTTGATCTTTACCAGTATTTGATATGTCATATGAGGGAAAAATTCTCAAAGATGATGTACAGAAACACCAATGAAGAGTTTATCTTACAATTGTTGATATATTTTCACAATATGCTATAAAGCTCAACTCATGTGAACTGTGTGCACTTAAAGATAGGTCTTATAACCCCACCCCACACCTCTTTTCTTTGTTGCCTCCTAGCACTTATAGGGGTGAAAATGTTGCATACATATGCGTAAGATAATACAAAGAGGAAGTCATTCCTGTTCCAAAGTGGATTTTGATTTTGTGAATGTAAATACTTTATCATATGAAGATAAATACTATACTACTGGAGTGATATATGTTTTGTAGGTTTCCACTTGAGTGATATATGAATATATTTTGTAGGTTTCCACTTGAGTGATATATGATAATGTTTTGTAGAGTGATATATGATAATGTTTTGTAGGTTTCCACCTGAGTGGGACGGTGAAGGAGCCCTCTAACCCCCTGTATTCCACAGACCCCGATGTTCCTTATCAAGTCTCCATCAGCTTCGACAGGTAGGAAAACGTAATTCTGTCAAGCTCTTTTTGTGGGCATTCCCTTGTCAAAGAAGATAATCCATACAAAGCTCTATTCAGATGGTTGAGAAGTCATCTTCATTTCGATAAGAAATAACTGCCATAGGTGGACAGTGCATTTTAAGTGAGAAAAAATGAATTTGTAGAGGAATGACCATTTTAAGTGTGGGCAAACAAAGGTGACCATGGCCTTGATGGGTATTGTCTTTAAAATATTTAAAGAATTATAGCAATGTATGTGCTTTAATCATTTTCGTAGGGTATTAGGCAAATATGAGTGCCATCGATAACTTACAATGGCTTTCTAAAGTGGTTGGTTGGAATACCCTTGGGGGCTTGTCAGCCCCACGAAGGAGTGTTTATAAGTATCCAGTATTCACAAGGCTGACAATATCAATTGTTTGACTCCAGTTAGATGTTGTAGCCTTCTTTAAATTTCAGTCAACTGTAACAGTTTGATCATTTGCATGGAATTTGAGTAAATCCCCTTCAAATGAGTACATGGATGACTCAGATTATAAAAACCAAATCTGATTTAAATGTAACTTTGAAAGTTAAAGCATTCACAAGACTGTAAAATAGTTGTTTTTGATCTTTATTTCATGAATTTGTTTAAAAGCTTAATCAAGCTTAGCTACACATTTCAGTGCCAGTTGGTGCTGTTTCACAGGTGTCTGCCATGTAGACTTAGGTTTGGAAACTTTTTTGTTGAGGGGTAAAATACAAATAGCTTTATATTTAAAAATGCTAAAGTAATGCTACTTAACTAGCCCCCATCCCCTCCTAAAACACACACCAAAAGAGAAGAAAGGGGGGTTAATTCTGAATAAGGGTGTTAGTGTAATCTTTTGGAAATTTATAAGCTGCACAAACTAAGTCATGTTTTTGTTCCAAACTTCATTGATGTGCCACTCATGAAAGCTGATAAATATTAAACTGTAGAGGAAGTTTAATGTTACAATGGACAGAAAATTTCCCTGTCTGATTAGTTATAAGAGCTTAGTTACAATATCCAAGTGTTACCAAAACTAGCAGGATATGGCCATGTAATGGCTGTGTCAGTTTTAACATACTGTATACTTGAAACTAGATATTACAAATTAAGTATGAATTGCTTACTAGTAAAGCTGTATGTACCAGCTCTAGGGTTTGTCTGGTTATAAGCATGTGTTGACACAGGAAGGGCAGTGTAGTGAGGTTTAAAAGGTACTTCATTTAGTATACATGTATTTCTATAGGTTTTCCATTGCCAGTAGTGATATCAGAAATACTCTAAAAATAAGATGTTAATTTGGTTTGCTTTTGGCTGAACCTGATGATGATTTATAAAGAGGGCTGGCGATCATGGCTGTTTTTGGTTGTATAAATCTCCTTGTCAGGAAAAGAAGAGCTGTTATAAAAATTTCGTTAAAATATTTGCTGAAGTATGTTATGTTCTGAGTGAAAATGATTGAAGCTGGAATCATCTATAAAAATCTGCGTACATTTTTTAACTCACCAGAGCTGAAGGTTCAAGTGAGCATTCTGATGGAAAAGTGTCTGGTATTTGTCTGTCATTCTGTCTGTTTACCTGTCATAGCTCACATCCAATTCATAAAAAAACAAGATGTCCCATATGCCAGGTAGGGCAGGCCAAAGTAAGTGATAAAATTTAATGTCATAGGAAAATATAGGTAAAAGAATCAACTGATGATGAACACAAGGGCCATAGTTTCTCAGGTGAGCAGTGTGACACATTGGCCCTTTGTTTACTAGTGGCTAGCAGAACTTGCTTGATAATGACTGATCAATCCAGGACCCGACACTTGTCATAGCACATTATCTTCCCCTGGTTGTTTTAGAACAAAAGTTTGCCAATGTGCCTGTGACAGGAGATTATATAAATCTCTTGTTCTGCTTGTATTGATTTTGTCTGCCCTTGATCAGTAACAGTTCAGCAGAATAAAAGGCAGAATCCAGTGAGCGTTGTAATGGGATCAGCACTACAATGGGATGAAATCCAAATAAAATAGATTCCCGGGATTTTAAAGCATTTAACTCCCTGAATTAAGAAGCAGACATAAGGAAATTAAGGCAGTGCTTAAGTGTAGCTGAATTTCCGTCTTATTTATGTTTACTAATCCTGACTTTCAAATAAAGGCTTCACATGCATGAAAAGGAAGTATGGAAAACAAAAAAGAGTATTTTCCCTTAGATGTTTGATTCATTAGATCAGAGACAAATATCCTAAAAAAATGTGTAGGGAACTGAGTATACCGGTAGTTCAAGAAGAGAATGAAGTCTGTATGATGTACCCTTGTGTGTATTTTCAAACAGCCTGTATTTATGAAGAATACAAAGTGACCTGTAACATGTGGTTAGTGAATGTAATGTCAGACTGAGAGGACCAACTTGATCAGGCCATTGACAAGATAAAGAAAGGAACTTTAAAACTCAGGGATGACACCTGTTTATAAAGGATATTCCTCTGATAGAAATCATCACAAAAATATTGGGGAAAACATTATCAGCTTCTATTATTAGTTTTTAGCTCACTGAGCTTAAAGTTCAAGTGAGCTTTTCTGATCAACCATTGTTTGGCATCTATCTGTTTGACAATCCATCTGTTAATGTATTTTATCTACTTCTAAAGTATATCCGGGCCATTTTAATGAAAGTTGGCACCAAGCATCCTTGGATTGGGTGGCATATAAATTGTTCAAATGGAGGACCAAGTCTCTTTTCTAGGGGGAGATAATCAACAAAAGGCAAAAATAAGATAAGGTCATTAAAAAAATCTTAAGTTCCACTGGGCCAGAAAAGGTGAATTTTGTGTATTGCTAAAAACTTTCTGAGATGTATTATATAAGATTTTAAATTGTTCAGACTTTAAAAATCTTTTTCTCGAGAACCACTGGACAAATCATGGCCTAGGGTAGATGGAGGCCACAATAGGGGATCAAAGTTTCACATGGGACTGTATATGCATGGGGATTTTTTTTTTTTAATTCTTAAGAAGCACAAAAGAACCAGTCATTTTTGGACCTTTCTAAGTTGGTTAAATTTTTTTTCATTGCATCCAGAGTTAGAATGGCTAAAATCAGGATCAAATTCTAACTTATTCTTTTTCACATCTGCAAACCCATATTATTAGTAGTATTAATATTGGAGCATCCCAATGTAGTGTAGATTAAGAAACCCATGTGTAGTCAAAAACAGCAGAACTAAAATTACTCAGGTGAGCACTGTGGTCAATGGGCCTCTTGTTTATCATTGTAGATGTAAGATTACCTCTGTCAAATGTGGTTGTGGAAACAAAGATATCTTTTGGTGCCAACATGTGGTGGCTCTGTCCCTATACCGCATTAGGAGGGCCGACACAGTGGAACTGCGAGTCCCTATCTCAGGTAAGGAGGGCCACTTATACACATAATGGTGGACATTCGTCGAAACTGATTCTTTTATTATAAGTATAACAAGTAAAAATATTTATGTGAAATATGTGTTATGCATTTGGATTTAATGTTTACATTATTGAATGCAGCATAAAAAAAAGTACTTGTAATAATAAAAGTTATAATGAGGGGATAACAAATTTACAACACTAAGCCATCTTTAATGATAGAAAATAGCTTTTCAAAATCTAAGATATATACGTTAACTTTACAGAAACTCTTTTACAAATGAGTCGGGAACAGCTTCAGAAGTTTGCTCAGTATCTGATAGCTGAGCACCATACCGATGTCCTGCCAACGTCTCAGAAAATCGCAGATGAAATTCTGCGGGCCAAATCAGAAATCAACTTATTACCAGGTAGGGAATTGTATATAAAAATAAAAACAACAACAACAGAGGAAAATAAGTTCACCATTGATATAATATCAAAGTTTATAAATTTTTTACCTGGCCTTTTTTTTTCAGCATTGATGCAGGCTTATCATGCCTTGTTTCTTGTCAGGTTCTGAAATAAAGTGTGGCGACCTTAAATCACTGGTTGTATATACATCATTCAGGTTGCCAAATTTTGGAATTATTTCTCTAAAATTAATGAAGGATTCAATATAAAAAAATGATTGTCTTAAGAGGCTTGTAACTAAAATCAGTCAAATAAAGTCTTACGGAAGAGACCAATGAATTATTCAGCCAAAAGCTATATAACGCCTAGGGGGAGAATTTATTTTAACATATCGTGATTAGTCTTGCCTTTTTTGATGTACACAGCCATTTTCTTTGTGATCTAAAGTTACTTGTGATAGAGATTCAATCAATGAAATAGTATGCAAGGAAAGTCTATTATGCATATTGATACGATGTCAATAATAAGCCTTTGTTTGAAGGAGTGAAAGTTTTACTGGTACAATGACTAAAAGAGAAGGAAACTTAATTTTGAATCCTTTTTTAACAAGGACAGCAATTAATTTGATTTTTTTTGTTTTTGGCTAACTCATAAACTAAGAACTGGAGGTCAAATACAGCAAGTAGATACACATTAATATAAAAAAACAACAACAAAAGGACAGAAAAATTTTTCAAGAAAATAATGTAAACATGCAGCCATGTTTTTAGAATTCAGGAAAACCAGACAGTTTGAAATTTATTCTCCTCTAGAAATGCTAAATTTTTCGAACCAAATTTGGTGTATAGCATTTATAGATGAAGAGAAAACAGAAAAAAATCTGATTTTATGGTCTGGGTCAAGTTGCCAAATCTCCCAGTTTTGTTTGGTTACACTTGATTTTTCAATCCTTAACCCAATTACTTTTTAGGATTAGGGGGAAATGCTACTGTAGGCAATATGAGCCCTGTAAATTGTGAAATAATGGCCCCTGCAGTTGGCCCTTTACTCAGGTACAAACTTACAAAATGTACAGCAGTGCATTATAACCAAGCCGACTGGACAAATGTTCATCTGTCTTCCCATTGGTATTTGGTTGTATTTGGGCATAAATTTATTAAGGTCCACATGGACCTTTGATCAAAAACACCATTGAAATACATATAATTATATATTGTTCAAATTTTGAGAGATGCAGGTTTCACTAGTTTCTCTGTAATAAATTTGGGCTTGAGCATAGCTGTTTGTGTCCATAAAGTAAGGTTTGTCATAACCTATATCAGCGTCATATATTAAAGGTCAAGGACAATAGACATATTACATTCATTACTTAATTGTGATTCTATGTACACCCCCCACTAACTAGCCGGTCTGATTGTAGGTGCTCCTGACCCCACGGCCGGTGCCTCAGTGGACGATGACAACAGTTGGCATCTGGACGAGGATCAGGTCAGAGAAACTGTCCGGTGCTACTTATCCCAGGGCGGCTATCTTAACATGGCCAACCAGCTTACATTTATGTTTGCCAAGGTAATTGTATGTTACTTGTACAGCAAAACTCGTTTAGTACAAAAACGGATATTACGAATTTACGGATTTAAGCAAAGTTATCTTGGATCCCCAGCTATATAAATTTTTAACGAATTCCTTATATGAAAATAACGAATTACGGATATAACAAAGTAATTTTAGTTCCCACTGACTTCGTTTTAACGGAGTTTTGCTGTATATGCTTACTATAGCTCAGTTTCTATGTGCATGTTTTATATTTTCTTGATAAAAGTGAAAAATATTTTAAAAGGTGTAATTAAAATCAGATTTGGAATGTCATTTATGAATAATTAGTAACTAATACATTAAACATTTTAATTGTCTTGTTTTATATATATTTAAACTTCAGTGCATTTAGAATCCTTCATAACTCTGATATATCTTTCAGGTTCGTGAAATGTTGCGTGCTCGAGATTCCAATGGTGCTAGAATGTTAACTCTGATCACTGAGCAGTTCCTGGCAGACCCTCGTCTGGTTGTCTGGAAGTCTCAACAACAACCGATGTCTGACAAGTGTAGACAACTATGGGATGAATTAGGTTAGATTTCAATGGAATAAGATATAGCAGAAAAACTATTATTTAAAGCACAAGACTATAACTAGAAAGCTTTTTTTTTATTTTGTACAAGATGAAGATCAAAGAATCAAATAACATGAAAATTTAAGATGATAAAAATATTGGCATTTAGATTTATTACTGTTTGTAGGTGCATTATGGGTGTGTGTGGTGCTGAATCCTAACTGTTCTAGCAGTGAGCGTTCCTACTGGCAGAGCCTGCTGGACCAGTGGTCCTCCTGTAATGTGTGTCCTCTGGAGGACCCAGATGTCCTCAATGTTGATCTCCTGCTCAACAACACAGACAATAGCTGTAAGTACTCCTCAACAACACTGACAATAGCTGTAAGTACTCCTCAACAACACTGACAATAGCTGTAAATACTCCTAAACAAACCTGACAATAACTGTAAGTACTCCTCAACAAACCTGACAATAGCTGTAAGTACTCCTCAACAACACATACAATAGCTGAAAGTCCTCAACAACACAGACAATAGCTGTAAATTCTCCTCACAACACAGACAATAGCTGTAAGTTCTCCTCAACAACACAGACAATAGCTGTAAGTCCTCAACAACACAGACAATAGCTGTAAGTTCTCCTTAACAAACCTGACAATAGTGTAAGTTCTCCTCAACAACACAGACAATAGCTGTAAGTCCTCAACAACACAGACAATAGCTGTAAGTTCTCCTTAACAACATTGACAATAGATGTAAGCCCTCAACAACATTGACAATAGCTGTAAGAGTTCTCCTCAACAAACCTGACAATAGTGTAAGTTCTCCTCAACAACACAGACAATAGCTGTAAGAGTTCTCCTCAACAAACCTGACAATAGTGTAAGTTCTCCTCAACAACACATACAATAGCTGTAAGTCCTCAACAACACAGACAATAGCTGTAAGTTCTCCTCAACAAACCTGACAATAGTGTAAGTTCTCCTCAACAACACAGACAATAGCTGTAAGTCCTCAACAACACAGACAATAGCTGTAAGTTCTCCTCAACAAACCTGACAATAGTGTAAGTTCTCCTCAACAACACAGATATTAGCTGTTAGTTCTCTTCAACACTGACAATAGCTGTAAATTCTCCTCAACATTTACAAGAGCTGTAAGTTTACCATGGATTTGTTTGAATTAGTTTATATTCCCAGCCACTATTTCTTTATCTATCTTTTCCCCAATATCTCAAATCATTGGATTTCTCAAAGCTTTTTATCAGTCATCAAGATTTGACTTCATATCTAAAGTTTCCTAATAAATTTATAAGTTGTAAATTAGATTACTTGCAGAGTATTTACAGGATGATCTCATTGAATTTTTACTTTTATTTCTTTGATGAATTCTTAATAAATCTTAATTCGTGTATTTTTTTCTGCAGCCCCTTTTTCCCGTAAGCCAAGGACCATTTTCCACAGGGCATTAGAAGCCAGTAAGTTGAAGTGGCACGACTCTCACTTAAAACTGATCCTAGGACAGGACCCGGCTTACCCGGACTGCCCTATGTGGCACGGTACGTATCAAACAGAGACAGAACTAGAAAAACACTATGTCTCTAAATATACCAGAGGAGCATAATCATAAAGTTTGGTAATATTGCTGAGGAGTATAGATTCATCAAAGTATGTACCCTATAAACAAGTTTTACTGTATACTATATTTATATACAGGAGGAATAAATTATAGCAAAATAAAATTAATCGATTTTATTTATTTATTTTTTATGCTAAAATCCATATAAAATCTTTTCATCAATTGTCCACTCATAATTTGTTTTTCTCGTGGAAAATAAATCTACAGTCAAAACTGCCATAGCGACCCACTGTATTAAGCGACTCACTGTCACATGTGACCGTAAAAATTCCCCCCAACGCTTTTCCCTATATATTCTACCTGTATTAAACGACCACCTGTCTTACGCGACCAACGACCGTGATTTTCCTGACCATTATTGGTCATTTCAAGCAATTTTACCTGAATTAAACGACTACATAATTTCCTTTTCCTACTTTCGATTTCGATCGAGCATGCTTCGTTTTTGGTTCAAATTAACTACAGACACGCTTTTATTTCATTTAATAATTATATAATGCGAGTTTTACGAATAAAACAACATTTAAAAATGAATATTTTTACTTACGCTTTGATATTTATTGAATAAACATTAAAATCTAAAACATAAACATCACGTTTTTCTGTCCAGTGATCGAGCGCCATTTTGAAAATAAACGTTCGAGGTCGATCCCGATATCATTTCATGCTATAAGGGCCAAATGGATATTCAGCTATAAAACCTGTCTGTTTAACTTTAATTAACAAGTAACAAAATCATTGATGTTTATTTAAGTGCATTGTGTCACCAATGGGTATGTAAACACACGCTAGCTAGCACCCACACTATGTGATGATTACCTGGTCACAAACAGGCAATTAGATACGGTAGTTCAGTAATGAAAAAAATAATTAGGTTAAAGAAATATTTCAGTCATAAATATAATTTAATTTGATACCAAGTGCATAACAAAAAATCATGATACAGTTTTTATTCTTAGTAATATACGAAGTTGTATATATGCTATCATGTAAAAAAAAAAACAAACAAACTATTATTAGGGGCAGTCTGATTAAAACCAGCCCCCTTCTCCTTTCACTCGAGTGAAAGGAGAAGGGGGCTGGTTTTAATCAGACTGTATTAGGGGGAAAAACTTTTTTATACTGTATGAAAAAATATTAATGCTAGTATTTTCAGATGTTCACAATATTTCCCAATATTCAAATGACTTAATCATGTGCAGATCAAAATTTTTTTATTTTTTAATAACAGGACAATTGTAAAAGCATTTTAGAGTTGAGCAGTGCCTAATGATAATTGGTATTAAACATAAGGTGTTGTAAAATACATTCAACATACATGTGATATTTTCAGCATTATATATTTGAACACTGCAGAAAATAAGCAACCTGTATTAAGAGACCACCTGTCATAAACAACTGTACAGTACATAAAAATCAGAAAAGATTTGTTCAGTTTAAGTTATTTCATAATGTTTGTAAAAGATGACCTTAAAGCACACAATGGCCTTGTCAATTATTAACATGCTGCTTTAAACAGAATTAATTCAGATAACAGGAAAAGCTTTTCATTAAAAATTTCCATACCAAGAAAATGTTAAGCTATGCACATACAAATATAATGTAATTAAATATTAAAATATTGGATTAATTTAATATGTTAATCAGTTGCCCTAAAAAACAGAAACAATGGAATTATTATAAGAATAAGTGATTATTTTGAAAAAAATAACGGATGGGCCTGGGTACTTAAAATGTAAAATTGCTTGGATGATTAAATGAGCGAATTCAAGAATTTTTTTTAATTTTTAGAACACTTCCCCACTGCTTGTGCCCGAGTTGATGCCTTGCGCTCACATGGTTATGTAAAAGAGTCGTTACGACTAGCGGTGGCCATAGTACGATCTCTTAAACACCAACAGAGAGTCAACCAGGGATGGTGCAGATGTCAAAATGAAGGTCAGTTACAATTATATACATCTGTACAGGCTTTGGTAACATCTTTTCAAAAGAATTTTTTTAAAAATGGAAATAGATTTTCAATACTGATGCTGGCAATTATAGATATGCCTAGTACAAGTAAAGGCTGTACACACAAGACAAGGAACAACCTGGAAGGCTGGATTGGTCACGCCCTGGACCCTGTAGGCGTTCTGTACGACAGCCTGACCGAAGCTTCCATAGACACTGAGGATACTTCTCAAGCAGGTTAGAGTTCAAAATCACAGGAAAAGTGGAAGGAGGCATTTATTCAGGAATCCACATTTATTTGATTATTTAGCAAGAGAAGATGAAATTAGCCATCCAAAGATTCAAATGAGCTCATGAGCGACTTCTAATTTGTTTTTATATCCTCATTCAATACATATACTTTTTTATTATCATATGAAGAATTTCAAGGAATCATGAATATATATACAGCAAAACTCGGTTATAACGAAGTCACTAGGACTTATTCATTATAACCGTATAAGAAATTCATTAATTTTATATAGCTGGGGATCCAAGATGACGTCGCTGTATCCGTAAATTGCAATATCCATGTTCGTACTAAACAAGTTTTGCTGTGTAGTTTTCAATTCATAATGATCATAAAAATTAAAATTGTACGTAAATGAAAAATACAAAGAATCAATCTGATGCCGAGAAATTGACATTTGAGTAAATTACTATGATTCATTGAAATAAAAAATGTTGCAGTTCAATCCATGTTATAATAAGATATTCCTGATTATTATAGATAGCCTCAGTGGTCGATTATTTTCTGGTGACAATCCCAGTTGTATTCCCCCTCGATACCGCCATGTTCCCATCCCCAACAGCAAAGACAGAACTGAGTCTTATCTCACCATGGCTCTAGAAGTAGCCCTAATGTGTAAGTATAAACACTTACTCACTTTTTAGTTAGACTTGTATGTACATGTAAAATATTTTAGTGGTTTAGCCTGGTTTTCAAGCATTTTTCGTGAAATTTTGCCTTTTGATTGTAATTCTTTAATTCTTCTTCCAGGTCTTGGGCAGCAAAGACAAATGCCTTCAGGTTTGTACGCACAGGAGAAGGCCTGCAAACAGGAAGAGAAGTTGTTGTCACGGTTACAAAGCGTGGAACTGGACACTTCTCTTATGGAGGTCATGAGGCGACAAGCTGACTTACTGCTTAAAGGTGAATAAAGAAAAAATAAGAGCGTTCCTGTAAACAAGTTTAGAGTTCTACTACTTATGTCTTATAGGGTTTTTGCTTGTGGAGGTTTTACAATGACAAAGCTTTAAAGAAATTCACAAAGTTTTGAGAATATGTGGTTTTTATAATTTGATGTCAAATTTTGTAGGTGGCAGTGGTTCAGGACTAGGAGAGGGCATACATGCAGAGAGTTATCCTATGCACACATTTGCCAAATTTTTATTCAACAGTCTACTAACATATGACCAGAACTTGGCCTATCGAGTTGGACTACGTTCCATGAGGTTTGTCAGCCTTTGAATTCTTATGCTATATATAGGCTTTAGGACTTTTTTCATGAAAACTGTCAGTACTAGGATTTTGCTTGAATTCAAGAATATGATACAGTTAGTAATTTTTTAGTCCCCATTTAATTTATAGCAGCCCTGTAAGAATTAAACTGTAAATCCATTCACCCATCAGTCTGGTCAGCTGTTTGTCTGGTTATCAACATTTTTGTTGTGAGATGTAAGATGTTAACTCAAACATTGTTCATTGTAATGTAACATTGACACCTAGATTATCACGTTACAACAAAAATTATGGGTATACATTAGCAGTATTTGATAGTGTAATACAACTATGCTGTTTTCTTGTGTTTAACACTGTCATGATTTGTCTTATAGGGGAAAAATAACTAGAATGGCAATATACATGTATTATCTTTTTTAAAAAACCTTCAAGATCTGTATATATATCATAAAAATCTTATCATTGTTAAGTACCTGTACAATTTTTGGCATTGTATGAGAGAGAGGAATCTTTTTAATCTTTTTTTTTTTAATAAACCAGTCCAGCAATCTGAAAATTTAGACACTTAACTCTGACTTGTGATCTAGCTCTTGAGGGTTTGCTTGAGTCCCGTGAACTTCAAGTGATCTCTAGTCTCTTTATATAGAATTTTCCAGACTGTATGTATGTACACAAGTTATCCTACTGTGTTGTATATTGTAGACTGCCAGTGTTGGAGGACACAGAGGATGTTGATGATGGAATCAATAACATTGGCTCAGCCATGCTGAGTCGCTTTCCTCGCTGGTTTATTCTGGGTCACATTGAGGGACAGCAGTGTGAACTGGCATGTACGCTGCTGGCGGCGGCAAAAGGTCAGTTAACAATTGAAAAACAGATATTGTAGAGAGAATTAGGAATTATTAAGGTTTAAGGAATATGAGAGATTCAATGTCCTACACCTACTTGTGAATTGAACCTCTCATGCTTATTTTCCCTTATATTTTTAAGCGCTGTACCAAATAATGTTATTCCAAGGTACCTTAATTTGGTAAAATTATCTTACCAAGCATTTTTCTGTGTGAACCTAATTTTACAATTTTTCCATAAGATAAATCTACATGGGAGCATTTATAGATTATCACAAAATTGAAATGGGCAAAATCATAGCAAAGTGCGAATGGTTGAAAATAACCCTGTGTACAGTACATTGAAGTGGATGATATAGCTGATCTGTTATCTACTGGCTGAGTCTTAGGGTCCTGACAATGTGTAAATCCTATTAATATTTTGTATAATATCCTGACACTTCATTGAGATTGTCTCACTGCAGCCATCTGTAAGAACATTTTGTGGACAAAATTATAGGTCTAGCAATAAAAAATATATTGGGGCACCTTTATTATCCTGGATTCATTCATGTTCACTTGTTTGTGTTTTTTAACCTGTTACAGAAGATATCGGTAGATTGAAGACCGTACTAGAGGTGGCCCAGAAACACATTCATAGTTCCTCTCAGTTGTTCAAGCTCGCCCAAGACGTCTTCAAAATCGCCACCCCAGCTGACGCTCCTAAACACATGCCGGCCCTGAATGCTGCGTTTGAGCTAGGACTACAAGTAAGTGACGAAGGACAGAATACTGATACTTAGTTTTTAGTTTCCAAAAACAAAGTCAAAATTTGTGTAGGAAATTATGAAAGTTGATTTTAAATTATCATGATACAAATCCTGTACAACCTCAGTGAATTAACTGGAATTAAAAAAAGAAAATTCAAAAGAATTTGACCTTGGTAATGAACTGGTGCACTGTTGTTTGTAGGTGATGAGGATGACCCTGATGACAATGAACTGGAGAAGGAGAGAAATGGTCCGATGGCTGGTCACTTGTGCCATGGAGGTGGGCATTAAGGCTCTCGTCTCTATAATGCAAAACTGGTTCCAGCTTTTTCAACCCATAGAGGCCACTAGTATGGTGGCTACTAACATTATGTCTCGCAGCACCATGATGCAGTTAAATGTTAACTTCCACCAACAGGAAGAGCTGGCCAATCATGCAAGAAAACTTGCACTCCAGTGTGCCACCAAAGATCCGCAAAACTGTGCACTGTGTGCCCTGACTCTGTGTGAAAAAGATCCTATTGCCTTTGAAACTGCCTATCAAATAGTCATTGATGCAGCTGCTCACATCATGAATTCCAGTCAACTGTTCAACATCGCCCGGTACATGGAACACAGGGGTTACCCCAACCGAGCATACAAGCTAGCATTGCTGGCCATGAAAAATCTCAAACTGTCTTATAATCACGATACTCACCCCGCAATCAATGACATTCACTGGGCTTGTGCACTCAGCCACAATCTGGGAAAGAATGAACTTTCCAATATGATTCCATTGTTGACAGATAATGTTCACTGTGCCAATGTGTTATCAGACGTACTAAGACGGTGTACCCTAACTGCCCCGGGGCTGGCCAGCACTGATGGAAAACGCCGTGCAATAAAACACTTGTCTTATGACAAGGACCCTCTCAGGAAATTAATGGATGCCACAATTCATGCCTACATTGCCACAACCCATTCAAAACTGACTCACATAAGCCCGCGTCATTATGGTGACTTTATAGACTTCCTTAGCAAAGCAAGGGAAACCTTTCTACTAGCTCATGATGGACACATTCAATTTGCACAACTGATAGAGAATATGAAATTAGTGTACAAAGGAAAGAAAAAACTGATGTATTTAATCAAGGAAAGATTTGGTTTATGATTGAGGTAGATATTCCAGTGGTGTATGTGTTTGGGACCAATGTTAAATGTCATACATTGTGTGTGAGGTACCTGTGATTAAGATGGTGCAAACCAAATCTGTTTGATTGTTTTCTAACATTTTTTTAGTAGCAAAAAAATTGAATGTCCAAGAAAGGAGATTTAGTTGTAGCATTATAACTATAGGTTGCTGCTTTCATATTTTCTCAGTAATGTCAACATAATGCCAAGAATTTGAAATGAAAACTTGCACATCCTGTCAGAAATGCCAGTGGTTTGTAGTTTTAAAAAAGCTGTTCCTTCTGCAGTTATCTTTTTTCTATTTCATGCAGTGGAGTCACTTTTGCTTAATCAATCCTCACACACACACACAGACAAAAATGGCTTCATGAATATTGAAGGTATAAATGTCCAGTATTGTCATGATTGTACTTGTAAATTTACTATTATTTTTCCCCCTTTATTTCTGTATCCTTGCCCAAAAACACAGTGGTGTGGAATATATAGTATCTGTAAATTATTTCATTTTCTTCTATCTCAGTAAACAAATTGTAGAGTGTCATGTCCCTCAAAGATAACATATGGTTGCAGTTAAGTTTTCCAATAAAAAATTTAAGTATTTGGACCCTTTAATAGGATATGGTTTAAATCATCATTCATTGAAAAATGAGCAATTAGCTTCTGACTGTCATTGTTAACAAGTATTGAATACATCTAGATCCATAGAGCATTTTTAGCAACTTGGTTCCTTTTTTGAAAACCCCACTGGGAGGTATTTGTCCATTTTGGACAGTTCTATTTGTCTGTATATGTATTTACTTGTGTTCTTTTCTATGTGCACATAATTTAAAAATTTAAGCTTTGTTCTATGAATTATCCTTTTTATATGTTGTTATCCGTTTTCCATGAAGCAATTAATTTATGGACCCAGACACTATGTGCAAAGATTTTCTTCTCAATCTTTTTTTTGTTTATTAGAGTTTTGCGTATCGTGAATGGTGCTACTGAAAACTGTATAGATGTTTTTTTTTCTGCACAAGACAATAGTTGATGAATGTATGAATGATAAAAGAGTACCCAGGGAGGTCCTTTTAACTTCTACAATTTTGTTGTTACAGTAACACACATTTTGTCTCATTTTGTCTCAATGTTTGATTGCTGCAATCGCATACTGTCCAGTCTCATTCGGAACTTCTCTGACTTTATCATTGTGCATCATTGTACATCACTGTCACTCACTAATTAGTAGCTCAGTAGACCTTTATTCTGATTTAATCAATATATAATTATGCAAATGCTGACAAAGGCAATAGTTTAAAACAAACTGTGCAATAAGCCATAGAATTTTAAATGCAAGCTTATCTTGCAAGTTGAAACATCATTATTGTCACTATGTAAAAGTGTTGTGAGATTAGTGAAATGTTAACGAAGTACACCTTTCTGTTTAGGGTTTTGTGGGTTTTTTTTTCCTGTTTTGTATCATTTCATTGCAGAGGTGATGAACAAGTTATCAAGTGCTACCTCAGTTATCAGGGGTTGTCACCCCCTAGCAGTCCACATCAGAAATCTGCAGGAGTACTGTCCAGTTTTAATCTTTACCATATTGTGTATCAATCAAATGTTTTGTTGACTTGAAGTCAGATTTTTTTCTCCAATCATGTGTTATTTGGTATTCTATGGCTGTACAAAGTATAGAGATGTTTGTTATTAGTTGTTGTTTATGTTGCTATATATTTTATTGCACAATAGTTTTTGTGGAGAAGATATTTTGTTTAATATTATTCAAAGTCTTTTTTCAGATTTGTTTTCCAGTGGATTTATTTGTTGTTTTGGTCATTGTGAATGACACATTTTACACTCAGTAGTGTATGAAAAGAAACATTCATATAAAGTGATTATGAATTTCATTAAACCCATCAAAAAATGATGTAGAAAACAATTTTATGTGGAAAATGTTCACAAATATCAGATTCCCTTTGGAATTTTTTTTTAAATGAATAATTAGATTGTATATCAAACACAGTATTATACTATAATTGAGAAGTAAGTGCTGTCTTAATTAAGAACAATAAAACTGTTCTAGTTGTATTGGAATTATGATTTGTTTGCCAATTGTGATAATGATTTTGATTTATTTATTGTATGTACAATTTTTTTGTAATCCCATTTTCTTGTGTCATTATGTGAAGCATGAATGTGTTTCTAGTGCTTTATTTATAGAAATCAGTAGAGTCGTCTAGTCCATGTGTTTTAAGATGAACCTCTCTGTGAGGGGGTGATGTGTCTTAATTATCTCGAGGAGGAAAATAAATGAATCAAAATCTCATTTAACATTGTGTTCAGTCCTTAGTGCTCTAAAAGCAATTCCTAAACTGAGTGATACATGGATTCTATAGTATGTGTAGAATCAAACCTTTTTTTAGCTCACCTGAGCAGAAGGTCTCAAGAAAGCTTTTCTGATTAAAATTTGTCCATTGTCTGTCATTGTGATTGCTACAATTTTATCTTCTGCAGATTGATCCCTGGGCCAAATCCAACCAAACTTTGCACAGAGTATCTTTTGGTAAAGGGGATTCAAAAATTAAACTTGGGTGAAAGCTTCCTGACATACTGTGGATTCAAGGTTGTTCACATCATGACCATTAGGGGTAGAGTTAGGCCATAATGGGCAATCAAACTTTTACATAGGAAATCAGAGGGGAAAAAAATGAAAACTTCTCAAAAATAGCAAACCATGATTGGTGATATTTTATCCATCCTAAGGTAGTGTAGATTCCAGTTTATTTATATCATGACCTTCAGGGATAGGGAGGATCTGCAATGGGCAAATTTTTATTAGGTATACATAGGAAATATCTGTAAAAATCTTCTTTCCAAGAACAGCATAGCCATGATTATAAGTATCCCAGGTAGTGTAGATTCAAGTCTGATCAAATCATGTTCCCCGGTGGTAGGACTGGGTCACAATAGAAGATCAAACATATAGTCAAAATTCCACATCCTTGATAAGTCGAAGAAGTATGGAAGCATCTGTATTAAGTGTAGATTCAAGAGTAAAATGGTCATGACATCCTTCTTCTTCCCTTTTCTGTGTATTGCTCGCTTTCAAAGTAGTTTTTTAGCTTACCTGAACCGAAGGCAGGGTCTTAGTGAATTCAAAAAAGTCAAGTAAAGTTTCACATGAAAGTATAAATATAGGAAAGATTGTCTTTAAAAAATAGCAAAAGCCACATTTAGTCATATTTGTTCAAATCTTAACCTCAGAAGATGGAGTTGGGCCACAATAGATCATCAAAGTTTTACTTATATAAGGAAATATGTTTTTTGGTCACCTGAGTCACTCAAGTGACCTATTGCTATCTTTTTGTCTGTCATGTGTCGTGTGTTAACATTTGAACATTTTCAGCTTCCCTGAAACCACTGAACCAATTTCAACCAAATTCGGTATACAGCACCTATGGGTTAAGGGGAACAAAAATTGTGAATTTTGTGCATGTTTTTTGGGTATATGTATCAGTGTTACACATCATTGAACATGCTGCTCAATTAACAATGACCCTAATTTCAATCTACATGTATGTAAAAAATGTAATGCAAAAAAACTAGATAAAATAAATGAAATGTATATAAATTAATTCTTTCAGGATTTATTAATTTTGAACATAATCTGAGGGTTCCTTTCTGGTTATTTACAAATGTACACTCATATATTTACAAAAAAAAAAAAAAAAAAAAACACACACATAAAACTGAGTATTATAGAGCTAGGAAAACTCAAAATAATTTAATTTGACATGTCATTAGAAGTAATCATGACTGAAAAATATTACTTGGCAAAATAAACAAAGAATTTTTCTAAAGCCCAAATACTTAAGAAAATGCCTTTAGAGTATCCCGATAGTATGGAAATCAGCCATGATCTATAAAGATAAGATCTATTTAAAACTAATTATGGTGGAATATAATTAATTCAATTTTGATTTTCTGTATAAAAAAAATAAATATGGGAACCAGTATCAAATCACAACCTACAACCCACCCCCCCCCCCCCCCCCCCCCGATAAATTGTGATTAATTATTCATGTTCAGTGTAATTTATTTATGTAGGTGTGAAAGGTTTCTTCCTACAATAAATATTATTTCAAATTGTTTCTATGCACGTACCGTTCATACATGTAAATGACCTTTGCATAGTAAGGATTCCTGGCATACTGCTCAGAAAAAATTTCAGCTGCCTTTTATAGTTCCATTGTTTATTGGAAATCTCATTTCTGAGTTAGCTCCACCCATTAAATTAATAAACCCCGCCCACTGGGACTGCTTTCTGGGACCGCTGGGACTGCTGTGGAACTGCTCTGGGACCGCTGTGGGACTGCTTTAGCAGTCCCAGAAAGCAGTCCTCAGGGCTGCTTTGGGTCAGGTTGGGTCTGGTCGGTACTGTATGCACATACTTCACTGGTTTAATGCCCAGGTGCACAGAGGATTTTTAAAGAATCAATGTTTTTTCACTATATAATCGATAGAGTCCCACCCTAACACCAGAAACCCTTGACCCCTGGGCCATGAAATTCACTAATTTTGAAGAGGCAGCCTTACTCAACATAACTATGTATTTGTTTACTAAATACCCAGGAGCAGAGCAGAAGATTTTTAAAGAAATAATGCATTTTCACTAAATAATATATATAGCCCCATCCCAGCACCAAAGAACCCCTTGACCCCAGGACCATGAAATTTACAATTTTGGAACAGGCAGTCTTATTCAACATAATAATGTACTGGTTAGTTTATTTAATGCCCAGGAGCAGAAAAGAGGATTTCCAAAGAAATAATTCATTTTCACTATATCATCTTTAGATAGCCCCACCCTAGCATTAGAACACCTGACCCGGGGCCAAGAATTTCATAATTTTGGTAGAGGACTCAATGCTCATTACAATCATGCAAACAGTTTGACTGCTTGATATTCAGGAGTAAAGAAGAAGATTTTTAAAGATTGCATTAATTTAAGTGGTTTTGGCTCCATCCCTCAGGCCTCAGGGGGGCAGGGACCATGAAATTCACAAATTTGGAAGAGGCAGCCTTATTCAACATACATGTTACTATGTACTTGGTTAGTTAGTTTAATGCTTAAGAGCAGAGAAAAAATGCATTTTCACTATATATTCTACTTTGCTCCGCCCTAGCACTAGAACCCCTGACCCAAAGGCCATGAATTTCACAATTTTGGTAGATTACTCAGTGCTGATTACAATCATGCAAACAGTTTGGCTGCTTGATGTCCAGGAGTAAAGAAGAAGATTTTTTTTAAAGATTGCATTAATTTTAGTGGTTTTGGCCCCACCTCTAAGGCCCCTGGGAGGCAGGGACCATGAAATTCATAATTTTTGTTCCCCTTTACCCATAGATACTTTATGTCAAATTTGGTTGAAACTGATTGAGTGGTTGCAGAGAAGAAGCTGAAAATGTGTAAATGTGAACACGACCCACAACGGACGCAACGAACAAAAACGGATAGCAATAGGTCACCCGAGTTTACTCAGCTGACCTAAAAACTTTAACCCTAGCTTTTGAACACGAAGGGCTAGTGATCTCATACTTCACTCATGTAATCCTTGTGAGAGCTAGTGCTTTCATACTTCACATATTTAATCCTTGTGACAAGACCTTTCATTTGATAGTAAGACATTTGACCTTGACCATGGAGTTTAACGTACCTTTAAAAAGTTTTAACCTTGGCCATAACTTCAGAACAGTAAGGTCTATATAGGGCTTCCATACTTTACATTCCGTGGTATGTACTTTTTGTGGCAATACCTTTTATTAGATACCAATGACCTTGACCTTGAAGATTTCCCTTCCTTTGAAAAAACTACCTTGGCCTACTTTTATATTTCACAATTGTATTTCCAGTGAGAATACCCTACTTTTGGTACCAATATATTAAATTTGCATTTAAGAAAAGTTTAATCTTTCCAATGTTGCCATACGGGGGCATCAGTGTTTCATAAACACATCTTGTTTTAACTGTATTTTAGAGACCAAAGATTTTTCCGAGCAAAGCAAACACATATCTTCAAAAACATCATGGGGATCAGGTATCATGGAGGAGTAAGTATCCCCTGTTGATCAGTCATGTCGGCTGTGTGCCACTTGTCATAATTGAGCAAATGGAAAAATTTGATGGTTCTCAGGTAAATTGGACTTTCACTTAGGCATGGCATTCTCCACATTACATAATTAGCATCTGAAATTTACACAGCTTTCATTCACTGTTGAAATATACGTGGGATAGAAAATCAGGTAAATGTCGATGAGTGTACTGAATAACCAATAATATTGTCCTGCCCGGCAAAGAGGTGGAGCTTAAGTCGCCTCATCCTTGTCAACAACAATTTAAAATTCCTGATGTTATCAATTTCTTAACCAATGAGAATCTATTTGCAATTTGACAGACGTTAATTACATAGTGCCAAGAATGCCACACCTTACTGAAAGTCCAAACTTACCTGAGAATTGTCCTAATGGCATGACGAAGTTTAAAAATGTCAGTCAGTATTTGACCAAATTGACTTAATGATATATTACCGTATATCCGTTTTTTTGGTGATGATCTAATTTTCGCTTTTTCTGTAATCATTTTTGATTCGCAAAATATGAAATATGCAGAAATAATTTAAGCTATAACGTGACATAAAAACATTATCATTTTTTTGTAAAAAATCTTCAATCATAAAAAAATAACTTAAGCAAAAAAAAACTCGACCCCCTTTTCGCAAAATTTATAACACGCAAAAAACAAAAACGTATATACGGTATATTTGCTGATAATATTAGTAATTGAAAAATGATGACAAATTATCAGTTCTAATTTCATCCTTATTTGTTCTCAATTTACATGTACTATAATACTGTGAAATCACAAATTTTCGTGGGGGTTTAATTTTGGTTGTTTTCAAGGTATAACGAGACCCACGAATTCATGTCCATCACGAAATGTAAAATGTTACATATATAAGTACTCATTAATTTTTTATCCACGAAATCAAACCCCCACAAACCAAGAGATTTTCCCCAAACCACGAAAATTTGACCCCACGAAAATATGTGATTTAACAGTATACATTTACAAAGAGTGGAGTACGTGTCTTTGGGCTAGGTACTGACACAAATGAGTTTTATTACTTCTTTAATATAGCTGTACATCTTGTCTCTGAATACACTGTACAAGTTAAAATGGTACATCAATTCTTGACAAGGAACAGAAAATGTTGAATACTCTACACATGACAGTTGACATCATATATTAAGGCTACCTGCATAACCCATGTGCCTAAAAATACAGTATGGGTAAATGAAATGATTATGAACAGAAAATTGCCCTTAGTGCAATCTTTTATATCTCCAAATGTTCATCAGCACTGTTCTTGACACTAGTAAGATAACTTTTTAACTAGACTTTACTGCAGTAAATAAAGTTTTTGTTTAAATGTATTTCAGATACATCCTTATGAAACAGCACACTGTTCCAAACAAAAGTGTTATTTTGTCCAGTTCCTGTTCTCTGGTCCTGTCCTGTTTCATACAACTAAGCGATAGCTCACATATCTCCCTGCAGTCTCTGAATTTCTGATGATCTTTACAACCTAAATTACAAAATTAATAAGTAAAACATTTAGAAGCTATTAGCAATCTGTTTTTGTTACTAAATTGATTGAACAAAATAATTACAAATAAATTATGATGAAATTTCAGTATATGCTCGTTGTCATTTACATAATGAAAAAGAATGTGTTTTTCATTTAGCAGCTAACAAAAAATCCAAAAATATAATTTATAGTAACATGTTGACATTTCAGACAAGAGACCCAGGGGCCTTATAGGTCACCTGAGTATCCCATAACATCTTTCCAACAATTGAATTTGATTCGTGTTTTAAACCAGAGGCCATGAAATTCACAATTTTGAAAGAGGCACCATTACTTATCAATGGTACATTTAGCATGCTTACTTTGGTTACTTAATACCCATAGGTAGATCAGAGTAACAAAGAGAAAATGCATTTCCACTTTGTAACCAGTTGTGCACCCCATTCCACAGGAACCACTGACCCTGGGGCCATATAAATTAAAAATTTTGGAAATTTTGTCATGAATTTTATTTCATCATACATTGTTGATTAATACCAAAGTGCAGATTTCAAAGCATTAATTTATTTTCAGATAATGTACCCTCCCCCTCCAAATACCTCTGATCCAGGGGACAAGAAATTAACCATTTTGGAAAAGGCAGCTTTCTTCATCATAAATATGCACTTATATCATTGGCATAATACCCAGGAGCAGAGGAAATAATTTTCAAAGAATTCATGCATTTTCAGTATATAAACATTAGAGCCCTGCCCTAGCACTAGAACCCCTGACCCTGGGGCCCTGAAATTCACAAATCTTAAAGAGGCATCCTTCCTCCTCATAACTATGTACAAAGTTCATTGGTTTAATACATAGGCACAGAAAAGAAGATTTTCGAAGAAAATATTAATTTTCACTATACTTGTATAATCTTTATAGCCCCGCCCTAGCACTAGAACCCCTAACCCTGGGGGCATAAAATTCAAAATTTTGGAAGAGGCAGCCTTATTCAACATAACTACCCGGTATGCACTTGGATAGTTTATTTAATGCCCATGAGCAGATAAGAAGCATTTCAAATAATTTATGCATTTTCACTATACATGTATAATCTATTTTGCTCCGCCATTGCACTAGAACCCCTGACCCTAGGGTCAGGAAATTCACAATTATGGTAGAAGACTCAATCTTGATTACAATCATACCAGCAGTTTTACAGTTTGTTGTCCAGGAGTAAAGAAGAAGATTTTTAAAGATTGCACTAACTTTAGTGGTTTTGGCCCCACCCCCATGCCCCAGGGCAGTAGGGACCATGAAATTCATAATTTTTGTTCTCCTTCACCCATAAATGCTATATGCCAAAATTGGTTGAAATTGGTTCAGTGGTTTTAGAGAAGAAGCTGAAAATGTTCAAATGTTAAGGCATGACGCACAACGAACGACTACGGACGAAAACGGAAAGCAATAGGTCACCTGAGTTTACTCAAGTGACCTAAAAAAGTACAAAAGATATTTACATGTCCTCTTTTTAAACCAAAGTATCGAGCTACTGGGTCGCCTTGCTGTATTCTGGGTAACTGGGACTCTTTCAATTTGCTGTTTTTGTCATTAAGGATTATCAAAACATGTGAATAATTTGTTCTTATCTGACATAGGCTCATGGGCCAGAGCACTAGCCTGAGTTGTTATTCCTTTGCTGTTCTTAATTTGTGACTGTCTTCATAGCCGAAGCTAATATCGAGCAGAAAAAAGTACAGTGAAAACTGTCTTATTCCGACACCTGAGTAATCCGACACACTGTGAATTCCGACATTAAATTTCTTTCCCATTTTAGTATTATCTTTGTTTTTACACTGTGCAATCCGACACCCTGTCTATTCCGACACAAAATTTGCCTCCCAGTGCATGTCGGATCGGACAGGTTTCACTGTATTTGTAAATATTATATTTTATATGATAAGTTCATATTCATAATGTTTGTGTTTTTTCTTATGTTTCTGAATTTAAATTACAAATTCTGCAACATGGACCAAAAACTTATGCCCTTGAATCTTCAATTACCGGGGCATATATCTACATATATGTAAAAAGTACAAATATGGGTACATAAAAAAATTGTTGACTTACAGGTTAAGAAAGGTGAACCAATTACAGTCTTAATTTCCAAATGATAAGTAAATTAACTAGTGAACCTTTGTCATCCCTTAATAATGCATTGAGATCTGCATTGAGAATTTGTAAGGATACTATCTGGCCAATAATTCTGCCTTCTCTTCAGGAGTCATCACAACATGTTCAGGAACAAGCTACAAAGGAATTTATTATACATCATATAAATAATCACTTGTAAAAAGGAATCTGATTGGCCAAGGCAGTCATGTCGTCCTGTTCGCCCTGCAACAAAACGTTTCATGTCGTGTTTCACTTTGATTACCCAATGTGGCTCCACCCTACCCTCATGGGTCATGATTTGAACAAACTTCTATATTTATTATTATCTGAGGATGCTCCGATTCAATACAACTAATCATGAATATCCTGTTCCTGTTCCAAAGATTTTAAAAAGATTTTTTAAAATAAATGTTTGTCATTTGTTTTAACCCTTCCCTACAAGTGGTGGTTAAAATTTGACCAAATTTAAACAAATATAAATATACACTACCTATGGATGCTTCTATATAAATATGACTTATCGATGTACAGCATATAATATATTTCTGATACTGGATGCCTGGTAAGATGTTCATTAGTCTTGTAATTCATTTACTTGTTTAATTTATGTAACAATCTATTGGCAGTCATTTAAATATCTATTAATTATTACTTTCGTAAATGTTGAAATGTCTTCATGTTTCATGTTTGTCTATGTGTATTGTTTTGTATGAGTGTTGTGAGAGTGTTTTTCTATTTTCTAGGTTTTACTTTATATCCATAAATAAATTGTTAAACAACCGAACCAATTTTGTTTTGAATCCTTCGAACAAGACCGTGACCCTGTGACAATGGCTTAGGTGTTCTTCATCAGAGGATTCTTCCTTTACAATTGTATGTTTAACTTGATTTCCCATTGCAGCCCTCCCATGCACTGATCAAACTTAAGTCAAACACTTACAATGGATCCTTCCATATCAACATGATTTATATTTATTTTGTTCTTCCTGAGAAGAAATCTGACAAGAAGAATTTTAGAGATTTTTCGTACAGATGCCTATGTAAAATTTTGTCAATAGTGGCCATTCTACCCCTGGAGGTGATGACTTGAATAAACTCGGATCTATGACAGAATGATACATAAGACTATTTTTAAATGAATCTGCCCCGTTTTGATTTTTTTACATAACTATCTTTCCTTGTACGAGGGTATAGCAGTTCATTTGAAAAGACGTAAATCCCCTTTAACCAAGGATACCTTGTACAAAGTTTAGCTAAAATAGACCAAGTAGTTCTGAAAAAGAAATTGAAATTTACAAGTTTACAATGTCAACAACAACAATGACAAGACAGACAATGGATAAAGTGGGATTAGAAAAGGTCACTTGACTCTCTCAATAGGGTGAGCTAAAAGCTTCTCAGAGACTTATTTAACCCATATTAGACTGATTTCAATTAACAAGCCAGTGGTATTTAGCGCATTGAAGTGGTAAAATTTTGTTCGAATGTGAGCTATCTTTAGAAAGTTTATGTCATCTTATGACACGCCCATTTCTTTAGAAATGGGTAAATCGGCCAATTTGTTTATTCGAATACCTGTAGAACAGGTTTTCCATAAATATAATAGCCAATGAAATTGACGGTCTAAATAAATACCGAGTAAACACGTGTTTGACCGAAACATGTGTTGTGGTAACTTCAATAGACATGTTAAGTTAAAAAATATGTACATATTCGTTGCAATTTGTGTTTTACAGGAGCAGAGCGTCTCTAACTCTCTTTTCTATTTTTTTTTTAAAGCTCCATTTCAGTGTAACTCATATTGCTTGTCGCGAAGAATGGGGTGTCCTAAAACATTACGACGAATATTTCTTTCTCGTTTCTAAAAATATGGGCGTGTCATTATGTTGTAATTGACGTTCAAAACATGACTCAGAACGTTTCATTCAAACGGAAAATTTTACCACTTCAATGCGCTTCATTGTAGTACCATGTGTTCTGTGATATTGATGAGAAGCTCAGCCTCCAGGAATTGTTCCAGTATGTACTTGGGTGCCATGTCAGTGAGGGACTGTTTGGCGGACGGTGTCATCTTGTTTTGTACGATGATGATGGCCCGTGTGATGTTCTCCTCCTGCATCCGCTGACAGTACGTCTTTATTGTCTTTATACCCACGTTAGGTTCCTCAGGAAAAAACACAAACATTTGATCTGTGGAAATGGAGTTAGAGAAGGAATGATTAGTGGAACAGGCAGTAAGAACTGATTTATGTGAAATATACTTTACATACATACAGGCATACACAGTTTCTGACAATGTCATTTATATGAGTTATGAAGTAATGACTTGACAAGGAGACTTGACCTACCTGTTGGGTCATCATTATGAGCTACTAATACGATAAGGTCACTTCTAGATGGCTTCCTTTCACTGAAAAACAAACAGAAGCACATGGATAGCGATGTTAATCAGTCACCAGTCTCCTCCTTTCAGAGGCTTATGTACAGATAACTGAAACCTGCAGTCACAAAACTCAGGTCCACGACTTGAACGAGTTTTAAAGTTACAGTAAATTGCGGTTAACAGTTTGTGGCCTTTTTTGTTCCTATTTACATCATATGTACATCATATTCATCCATAATTTAGTCCTTAAGTCTTTGGATGTCTTTCTTTCTGACAGGCAAAATTGTTTACAAAGGGCGAAAATAACCCTGTATACAGTATTTTCGATACTGTAAATTTTGATTAAAGGAAACAAAGTCAGCATGGTTTTATGCTTTCTTTTACCAAATTTAGTCCCTTCATTTAATTAAGTGCCACTGACTAGAAGAAATTGATTAGAATGATTTGACTGTTACAAATTATTTTACAAACTATCAGCCCTAAAAAATTTACGTTTTTATCACTTTATTATGCTGAGTAACACGTTTTTACCTACGCTAAATCTGTCTGAATAATACCGACTGAAAAAAAGAACCAAAGCTTTTGCACCTTGTATCAAATTGAGAAAATATACTCCAGTGAATTGATACAGAGGTGAACCATTTCACTCCAAGACCTTGTGTCCTATTGTTCATGAAAACGTTTTAAAATTCTGCCCCGGCTCTTTTTAGTTTTTACCAATGTGAAACATTTTTTCACTACCATTTATTATGACTAAATTATGTCCAGTTTCATGCAAGAAAGTCCCCAACCCCCCATCTAAACTTTTACCATGACAAATGTTGACCCCCAGGCAACAATACCAAGATCCCTGTTCCTGGGGCCATGAATTTCACAATTTACATCTGACAAGGCATCCTTACTCATCATAATCTTGCACTTTTTAAGTTTATTAAACATTTAAGTGCAAAGAAGAATATTTTCAAAGAATTAGTGCATTTAGGTTTTTGAATTTAAGAGGTATCCTTAATCATTGTAACCATGTACTGTTGAATATACAAGGCTGCTTTATGCTGTAAGCAGATACATGCATGTTGCAAAAGTATTTTGATTTCATCATTTTCATATAGAGAATTCAACAGGTTCTCTATCATTCATACAGAATAGGGGGTGAAGACTCGTGCTTTGCAATCATCCAACCCCAAATTTGTATGTATGTTAAGAACCTGTCAAGTTCTTTAAATAATACTTTAAAAAGTTTTAACTTAAAATCTGTGTAAAAATTTCTCTCTGGTAAAGTGTATCATTCAACTATAAAGTACCTTGGTCTGTCTCCAAATTGCCCTTTGAACTCTTCTAAAGTTTGATCTAATTCATCTTGGGTAACCAAGTATCCTCTATCATGACAAAGCTATAAAAAACAAAACTCCAATGTCAGATTAACAGATAATGTAACAATGCTCAAACAGTACCACAATCAACATTGCAAGTAACACTTGTTTCTAAAGGAGGAGGAGAAATATTTCATATTCTTTTTTCACACATTTAAAATTTCCATCGCAACAGTTTAACAAGAGGCCCATGGGCCTTATAGGTCACCTGAGCATTATGCAACAACTTTCCAGTGATTGAATTTGATTCATGTTTTAATCCAGATGCTATGGCATTCACAATTTTGAAATAGGCACCATTGATCATCATAACAATACACTTAGCAGTTGCTTAGTTTGTTTACTTAATACCCATAGGCAGGGTAGGGGAACAAAACTGCATTTCAAGTAATCAGTAATATTCAGCATGATCAGTAATGCCCCAATCACACATGAACCCCTGACCCTTAGGCCTAGATCCACACATTGCACAATTTTTGAAAAGGCACCCTTGCTTTTCAAAAATATTTGATAAATACCAAGGAGCAGATTTCAAACAATTCATCCAGTTTCAGTATATAAGTACAGCCCCCCTCCTTTATGGTACCCTTGACCCTGGGGCCTTGAAATTCACAATTCTGGAAGATTAGGACCCTTACTCATCATAACTACATAGGTAGTTCATCTGCTTAATACCAAGGAGCAGAGAAGAAAACTTTCAAAGATTTAGTGTATTTTCATTGTATAATCAATAAAGCCCCACCCTATCACTAGAATCCCTGACCCTGGGGCCATAAAATTCACAATTTTGGAAGAAGCACTCTTGCTCATCATAACTATGCACTTATTTAGTTTATTTAATACCCAGACGCAGAGAAGAAGATTTTAAAAGAATTCATGTATTTTCACTATATAATCTAAAGAGCCCCCCCCCCCCCCTACACCAGAACCCCTGACCCTGGGGCCATCGAATACACAATATTGGTAGAAGCACTTTTGCTCAACATAACAAAGTACTTAGTTAGTTAATTCAATACCCAGGAGCAGAGAAGAAGATTTTCAAAGAATTCATGTATTTTCACTATATAATCTATAGAGCCCCCCCCCCCTTACACCAGAACCCCTGATCCTGGGGCCATAAAATTAACAATTTTGGTAGAGGCACTCTTGCTCATCATAACTATGCACTTATTTAGTTTATTTAATACCCAGGAGCAGAGAAGATTTTCAAAGAATTCATGTATTTTCACTATATAATCTATAGAGCCCCCCCCCCCTTACACCAGAACCCCTGACCCTGGGGCCATAGAATTCACAATTTTGGTAGAGACACTCTTGCTCATCATAACTATGCACTTATTTAGTTTATTTATTACCCAGGAGCAGAGAAGAAGATTTTCAAAGAATTCAAGTATTTTCACTATGTAATCTATAGAGCCCCCCCCCCCCCCCCCCCCCCCCCTTACACCAGAACCCCTGACCCTGGGGCCATAAAATTCACAATTTTGGTAGAGGCACTCTTGCTCATCATAACTATGCACTTAGTTAGTTTATTTAATACCCAGGAGCAGAGAAGAAGATTTTCAAAGAATTCATGAAATTTCACTATATAATCTATAGAGCCCCACCCTAACACCAGAACCCCTGACCCTGGGGCCATAAAATTCACAATTTTGGTAGAGGCACTCTTGCTCATCATAACTATGCACTTATTTAGTTTATTTAATACCCAGGAGCAGAGAAGAAGATTTTCAAAGAATTTATGTATTTTCACTATATAATCTATAGAGCCCCACCCTAATACCAGAACCCCTGACCCTGGGGCCATAAAATTCATAATTTTGGTAGAGGCACTCTTGCTCATCATAACTATGCACTTAGTTAGTTTATTTAATACCCAGGAGCAGAGAAGAAGATTTTCAAAGAATTCATGAAATTTCACTATATACTTATTTAGCCCCACCCTAACACCAGAACCCCTGACCCCGGGGCCATGAATTTCACAATTTTGGTAGAGGACTCAATGCTGATTACAATCATGCAAACAGTTTGACTGCTTGATGTCCAGGAGTAAAGAAGAAGATTTTTAAAGATTGCACTAATTTTAGTGGTTTTTGCCCCACCCCCCAGGCCCCAGGGGGGCAGGGCCCATGAAATTCACAATTTTTGTTCCCCTTCACCCATAGATGCTATATGCCAAATTTGGTTGAAATTGGTTCAGTGGTTTCAGAGAAGAAGCTGAAAATGTTCAAATGTTAACGCACGACGCACGACGAACGACGAACGACGACGGACGAAAAGTGATAGCAATAGGTCACCTGAGTTTACTCAGGTGACCTAAAAACAAGAGGCCCATGGGCCACATCGCTCACCTGAGAAGCTTTGACCATTCCGTTCTTTACCAGATTTCCCCCTTGTAATACATAATGCATCCTCACCCTATCCCGCTGATCATAATTTAGACATTTTGAAATCTACACTACCCCATGATCCTTCCATGTGCACATAAGTTTCAGCTTTTCTGGCCCAGTGGTTCTTGAGAAGAGGATTTTCAAAGATTTTTCCTATATATTTCTATGCAAAACTTGGATTACTAATTGTAGCCCTGCTCTTCCCCCGGGTTATGATTTGAATAATTTAGAATCTACACTACCCCAGGATACATAAGTTTCAGCTTTTCTGGCCCAGTGGTTCTTGAGAAGAAGATTTTCAAAGATTTTTCCTATATATTTCTATGTAAAATTTTGATTCCCCATTGTGGCCCCGCCCTTCCACTGGGGGTCATGATTTGAACAATTTAGAATCTACACTATACCAGGATGCTTTCACATAAGTTTCAGCTTTTCTGGCCCAGTGGTTCTTGAGAAGAAGATTTTCAAAGATTTTTCCTATATATTTCTATGTAAAACTTTGATTCCCCATTGTGGCCCCGCCCTTCCCTCGGGGGTCATGATTTGAACAATTTAGAATCTGCACTACCCTAGGATGCTTCCACATAAGTTTCAGCTTTTCTGGCCCAGTGGTTCTTGAGAAGAAGATTTTCAGAGATTTTTCCTATATATTTCTATGTAAAACTTTGATTCCCCATTATGGCCCCGCCCTTCCCCCGGGGGTCATGATTTGAACAATTTAGAATCTACACTACCCTAGGATGCTTCCACATAAGTTTCAGCTTTTCTGGCCCAGTGGTTCTTGAGAAGAAGATTTTTTAATGACCACCACCCTATTTTTGTCTTTTCTTGATTATCTCCCCTTGTGAGGGAACTTGGCCCTTTATCTTAACAATTTAAATTCCCCTTTACCCAAGGATGCTTTGTACCAAGTTTGGTCAAAATTGGGCCAGTGGTTCTTGAGAAGAAGTCAAAAATGTGAAAAGTTTACAGACGGACAGACAGACGGACGGACAGCTGGACGGACAAAATGTGATCAGAAAAGCTCACTTGAGCCTTCGGCTCAGGTGAGCTAAAAAAAGAGTTTTCAAGAATAGAAGGTACATTGACATTTGTTTCCATTTTGCAATTAATATTACTTCATATGAACAAGAACATTTACAATTAATTCTTTGTAATTATATCATAACTAAATTGTTTATAGCATTCTGTAACGTTTTTCTCTATGGGGTGTTTGTTTTTACCTGCGTCACAAAATATTGTGGGTCCTGTGCTTAAGATAGGAACTTTAGATCTTTATAGATCTAACATAAGAACAACGCCAGAGTTTGTTTCAACGAGTGTATTAACAATATCCAAGAGTAATTTTACAATTCAAATCCAAGCTATGTATATACTCACTATCCCTCTCTCCTT
Organism: Saccostrea cuccullata; assembly: GCF_032062105.1. NCBI lineage: Eukaryota > Metazoa > Mollusca > Bivalvia > Ostreida > Ostreidae > Saccostrea > Saccostrea cuccullata. Next base: position 92,078 of record NW_026941031.1, read on the forward strand.
ATATACCAGTACCCTGTCTGACACCTAACGTGATTTAGGGCACCTTGTTAGGGCGATAGGCTCCACCGTTAGGGCACCTGTTAGGGCGTTAGGCTCCATCATTAGGGCACACTTTTAACTTAGGGCATTAGGCTCCATCATTAGGGCACCTATTAGGGCAATCGACTCCAAGTATTAGGGCCTCTGCACCATCGTTAGGTGTCAAGACACTTGATACATTTAGGGCATCTGATAAGCACCAAAACTAGGACACTAATTAGGCTCCAAGATAAGGGTACTAATCAGGTACGATGGTTAAGGCTTATCAAATAAACAAAATTCTTATCTGTTTTATTAATAACAGTAACATTTTTATGCGCCCGGATCGAAAGATCCGAGGCGTATATTGTTTTTGTCCTGTCTGTCTGTCTGTCAGTCTGTCTGTTTGTCTGCAAACTTTAACCTTTCCCATAACTTTTGAACCATGAATGTTTTAGACTTCATACTTGGTATGCATACTCCACTAATTAAGCCATAACTTTTGAACGAAGAAAGATAGACACTTAATATTTGGCAGGTATTCTCCACTAATTAAGCCCTTTCACAGGACACCAAGGTCAATGACCTTGTGACCTTGACTGTGACCTATATGCTAAAAATAGTTTTTTTCTGTAAACTTTACCCTTCGACATAACTTTTGAACCGTAAAAGATAGAGACTTCATATTTCGTATGCATACACCACTGTTTAAGCTCTTTTAAATGACACCATGGTCAACGACCTTGTGACCTTGACTGTGTCCTATATGCTAAAAATAGCTTTTTAGAACCTTCACCATAACTATTGAACCATGAGAGAGAGAGACTTCATATTTGGTATGCATACTTCACTACTCAAGTTCTTTCAAATGACACCAAGATCAATGACCTTGTGACCTTGAATGTGACCTATATGCTAAAAATATGTTTTTACTTTGTTGCCGCTGGGCGCAGTGTTTTACAAACACATCTTGTTTTCATATAAAACAAAAACATTACAATTCCTAGTTTTATTAACCATTGATTTGTACTCAATCAATGTAAGCAGGTCCAGTACAATCTCTTGATTTAGCTATATAGCTTTAAATAGCTATATAGCTTTATTAAGCTATTCAGTATAGCCTAATTTAGCTATTTTACTACACTTTTTTCTTAAAGGTGTAATTTTCTCAGTGTGTACAAAAAAGCGCACCTTGGTGCAGTCATCATATACAACTTTGAACTCTTCTTAAAATTATGCATGTAAAAATCACTCATCAAATTACGTCTCCTTAAGAGACTTTGTACTCAAAGTTCTACAAGCTTGGGGGCTATATAAAGCAATTGATACAGTTACCTCTGCGATGACATTATAATGGAGACCAATTATGTTCAACAAGATCGATAATTCATTTATTGATTGGTAATAGTTCAGCACAATGAGAAGCAATCATGCCTCAAGGCACCCAAGGTAGTGGACAGTTAGTCTACAATAGAAATTCTCTTTTTGCTTAAAAGTATTCAAAAGCTGCAAAGTTAGAACTATCTTTGATTTTGGTTGCTGTTTAGATAGCCCAATAGCACATATATGAAGATCGAGTCAAATACATGCCACTTTTTGTTTATTTTCAGCAAAAAACATTTTTGTGAAAAACTGTAAACAAATAGCTAAATAAAGCTATTTTGAATAGCTTAATAAAGCTATATAGCTATTTAAAGCTATATAGCTAAATCAAGAGATTGTACTGGACCTGGTAAGCAGACAACTTAACTTTCTACGTAAATTTTTCAATGGTGAAGCTTTACTACTACATGACAAGAAGGGGAAGTATCCTGGTTACAAAGGTATCACATAAAATTCAGTACCAATATAAAGTGTAATGTTTATTACGTTTTACATGTAAGAAACTTGAAGTGGAGGGTATAAAAACTTACCTGCATTATTGTTTTTCGTATACGCCATAATTTGTATGTTTCTTGTTCGTCGTCCATAATCAAAATGATATATACATTTACTTTTGAAGCAAAGAACCCACTCTTTTTTTTCAGACTTCAGATTTTGGCTTTGTTTAGCTGCTTCTGCAATAAACACATAAACTGATTCGGTTTTTACCACATGCAATATGCCAAGCGGAGTCAGTGGCGTATTTAGTTTCGTAAACAGAAGGGGAAAATAACATATGATTTATTTCAAAAGGACAATTGACAGTCAAACACTTTTAAGGAAATGCTTATTTTTATTAAAAGTGTTTTACAATATAATTTTATGAAAAGAAAGCTAACTTGTTAACCTGGTTTTCCGCCCCTGTTCTTCCGGCATTCTCGGCTGATTCCGCTACCAGGCATGCACTCGGAGGTCCTCGGGTGGCTCTCGTACCTCGCACGCTGACTTTGAAGAGAGCGGAGCATAGCGGAGTCTGCCGAGTATTGTCGACTGTGAGGCATGTCGGAAAAACAACCACGTTTGTCGGAAAGGCCAGAGAAGTTGCGATTGAATCCTTAGAGATTAACGAAGGCAGACGAAATCTGTGAGGTAATGGGAACCAGATTAATGCAGTTCGGAAAACCTCGGGAGGGAGGGGTTCCCGAGGAGGTGGAAAATGTTTACAGCGCTACGCACTGTTTCCTGTTCTGAAGTGGGTTCAAAGGTGGTGAAAGGTATCACATCATCTTGGTCCATTCAAGCCGTTATACACGCTATGGTATGTACAGGTAGTTTTTAAAAGCTTTACATTTGTATGTATTTTAAGACATCATGGTGACCATTTGAGATGTATTTATTTTTTATTGTAAAAAAAATCCCTTGGATCCACCTTCAGTCTTTCTTTTAAAAATAGCGAATACTTAAATAGCTAGGCTAGTTCTGTCTTGTATAGAGCGAGATTATTTAACAACATGGGTCATGTTTCTTCTGTACAGGTAATGATAATATATGTGAGATGTTCTAAACGGTTTAAGGAAAACTGAGGAATTAAAAAAAAATTCTATAAAATCTATTTTCTTTTTCTATGCGAGGATTACCCAAACGCCTTTATTACACTCTTTTAACTGTCTGTATGATCTATCTACCTCTTGCCAGTCTTGGTATTATTTAATCATCTTGATTAGAATTCTCTGAATAGGATGTGATGAAAAGGTCAAAGTAAGACAAGTCCAAAGAATGAGTGGAGTTAATTAAGACCGGTGGAGTTAATGTCCTATTTTGGTTCTTTTTCACGTGAACATTCTACCAAGCTCTGAATGAAGTGAATATAAATTATTTTACAAGCAATAGCTAGACCTAGGTAATACATAAATTGTACAAAACTCTTCCTAGTAGTCACTTTCAAAATTGAGGCAATGTTACATTAGTGTCGTCCTGAATTTTACATGATTGAACCCGGAGTGGTATTTAGGTTACATAATTAATATCAGTAGCAGGCGGATTTACCCATTGTCAGTGTAAATGACTCTCTTCTTCTCTCTCTCTCTAAAAAATGAATTATGGTGTATTACAGTGATGTCAATATGAAATTAAAAGATATCTCTAGTAGATATTGTGAGGATACACTAAAATAAGATAAATTTGCTAAATTTTGAAAACAGCTGACCGTCCAAATGTGTTTTAAGATATGATTAAGATGGAGGCCACATTTAAGAATATAATTTATAGTATGTCAGGCTTCAGAATATAGATAGAAGGGGAAATTAAAAAAAAGTAGAAGGGGGTGTGAGGTTTGTCCCATAATAGAGAGTTAAGGAGGAATAGCAAAATAACCAGGGGATTACATCATTATAGGTGGGGGAAATTCTCTGGCCCCTGGGAAGGTTAAAAGGTTAATCAAAGTCAAATCAAGGTTAACATGGCCATGGCAATGAAGTGAGAAGTTTGCTTTGAACATGTTTTTGTAATTAGTTTGAGTGCACATTTTCAGCTCATCTCCTTTTGATATAACGTTGAACTACAATTTTCTTGAGAACAGCTGTCAGTCATGCACTGAGTCAGACTATTTACTTAGATGATGAAAAAGTGTGACCCTGATTATCTATTGATATTCAAGAATTTTTGGGGTCCCATGCCTTTGATGATTATTTAAATTCATATTTGTAGCAAAGATACAAGGTTAAGATATGGGTGATTTATATTATGGAATTAAGAGATAAACATTTATAAAACTTCAAGTTACGGCATTTTTTCAGGACGCTTAAGTCCACCCACATTCTTTAAACAGAATGAAAAGAAAATATTTGCAATTAAAAGAGAAAAAGCTGTTTTATGTAACTATGGTCAGGTTGATTTACATTTAAAGGAAAGAATTTGAAGATTTTATGCAATGCCATCTAATTTTAATACATTTAATAATGAAAAAATTAATGCAAACGCATCTATTAATATTGATTTATTTAAAAAGTGTGTGTTACTCTTACTGTAATGTCTCATGTCAGTAATGAAGTCCGCTTGAGTAAAATTCAATCATTTAAAGCATACTTTTAGTTAGAGTATCTCATCACAATCATAACACATAAATCCTACCAATTCTGTCAACAGGGGATTCTCTTGACGAATGAACACACTGTTTGCAGGGATAGACATTACCTTTTATATTCACTTGTCCTTTGGGCAAGTGAACTACAATTTTGACTTGTTCGAATGCAAAACTTAGTTGCCCAAAATTTTTAAAGAAGAAAATACCAGTTCCTGTATTTTAATTTGTTGTTGAAAATATCAAAGAGTGATGAATTAATTCCTATTTTGAAGTTAACTGCCGGAAAAAAATGTTGATATCACGGTGATGCTACATTTGTAAATATATGTAATCCACTTTCCTGTCATTTACTATTCTGAAAACACACAGAGTACTGCAGGAATATTATTTTCTTACGACAAAATTATTTTTTCTTTTGAAATTTTGATTTTTCCTTAAAAAAATTGAGGTCATGCTGAAAGGAAAACAGTTGCCATGTTTTGAATCAAGATACACCGTCCTGCTGTTTGCGGAAATCAAGTGTTCCATTTATTGTGTTTATAAACTTATGAAAGATTTTAAAAAGTTTTTCTATCAGAAATATCTACTTGCCCGATCGTACAAGTACATCGACAATTTCACTTGCCCAAACTGAGAATTAACTTGTCCCGGGCAATCGGACAACTATTAGTGTCGATCCCTGGTGTGTGTGTAAGAGAAAATGTTTGGTTGGACTGGGAATCAAACCTAGGACCCCTGTATCACCACACTGGTGCTCTACTAAATGAGCTATCCAGGTCTACCCAGTATATACATTATATACATTATATCCCATTGCATAATTTTCTCCTTCTTCTCTACCCTGTTCTTATTGCTCCGAGCAGGAATTATCAGTTCCAGACCATGTCAAAGCACCAAGTGTAACAGGAAAGGAGAAAATGTATTGGAATGTACTGGAAAATTGAACCATGGATGCATTACTGATCAGGCACTGCACAGCTGAGCTTAGTATCCAGAATCATGTTCAAAGACCAAACCATTTCATTTCTCTCTCCTTAAATTTTGTCTGTCCTTGATGACACTACCCAAGGTTTTTTTTTTTTTTGTCCCTGGCAGGACGTTCATCAATGAATTTAGGGGTGACCAATGGCACCCATGTTGATTTAATACATTATTGATAGGATTTAGATTTGAAAAAAAAAATAACATTAAATCAATAGATGCTGATAAAATGCTTTTCTAACAGGAAGTAACCAAGCAGAAAAAATTCTTTATTTGTAGGCAAAACCTAAAGAAGACTGGAAATCTGCCACTTCCATATATGAATTTTCTGCCAAAGACATTGATGGGAATGAAGTTTCACTAGACAAGTATAGGTAATACAAAGTCAAGTTTGTTAAAATGGTAGCCTCTGGAATTAGGGTTGAGAAAATATGGAATATTTCAGTTTTATTTAAGAATATTTAGGAAATTATCTCTTTAAACTTACAAAGAATTAGGGATTTTTAAATTACATTCATATCATTAACAAACATTTTCAGATAGAGCAGATTCAAGTTTCTTCAAATGGGAAAAATGGGGCCACAATAGGGGATGCAAATTTGACATATAGGAATACTGTATACAGGGTTATTTTCGCCCCGTCTTATTTTCGCCCTTTTGCACTTGCGAACAATTTTGCCCCCTTTTAAATTCGCCTATTCATAGTTTTGCTTAGGAATCTATGCTGTGTAATTTAAATTCGCCCAGTTCATATGCCCAATCAAGAAGAAAATCGAAAATAAAAGTGAAAATTTCCCTGTATACAGCATATGGTCTTTTAGGATCATCTATTCTAATGAGCAGCAGGACCATGTTTTGTCCAGTTCATATGCTAAAATCTATAGTGTTTGCATATTGAAGTTTTCTGAAAGCTTTTCTCCTTAGGAGTAGTTTGGGGCCACGTTAGGAGTAGTTTGGGGCCACGCTAGGAGTAGTTTGGGGCCACGAACGAAGGGCCCGAGTGTCCAGGTGACTCCAGGTCATACTGATGAGCAAACATTCTTTATCATGTTCATTCAGGTTTGTTTTGATTATGGACACTGGAGGTAGGATGAGATTAAATACCCAGAGTGTGTGGATAATACTTGTTAATGGGGAGAAACTCTAATAGCATTGTTTCCAAAACTACAAGGTTATGTTATATACAATGGTATTTTAAACCCATGAATTGAAAATTCAAGTTTGGTTAGGCTATTAAAGATATTGAGGCTAGATTGGGGTCATATTATGGAGTAGATATTTCTTTCAAAAATGTATTGAAGCCACCATAATTTCAAGAATGGGGGCCTATTTACTTGCATATACATGAATAAATACATGAAGTTTTATATTGATCAATATTATTGATAAAACATTACATTCATATGATTCACTTCGATAGAGTGCAATTTACCCTTAATTTCAACAGGTCAAGTGTCATATTCTCTCAAAAATAAAGTTGCTGTTGTAATTGATGAAATGCTGAGAATTTTAAGATTAATTATACAATGTATAACAATGTCATGGGACATTGAAAAATTATAATGGAATTCAAAAAAGTCATTATCTGTTCAAAGTCAAGCCCTACTAAACCTTGAAAACTTTAAAAATAAATGTAAGAGTAATAGAAATACCGGTAAAAGAAAGTGATGATTAGAACTGTATTTTGTAACATATATTTAATTTTGCAATTTTTCTTCCATCAATTGCACCTGAAAAAGGGTAGGCAGCTATTAATGAAATACACATGTATTACTTTAAAAATAAAAAGTTCTCAAACTTCTGGTAGTACAAGCACAGTTTTGCTCAGATTATGAGGATGTTATTTAATATTCATCAATGGAATGAGGAAATGTTAAACAAGTTCCATCACTTATCAAGGCCATATGTATACCTGAATACCTCAGTAGGTAGAGCTAACTAACTAACTAGTGATTCAGGGGGTTAAGGTTCAAATCATAACCCTGTCTATCCTTCCATTAGGTGCTGTATCCATGCCCTGGAAGTTATAACAGTACGACTGTTGGGATAGACTTTTAAGGAGGAAGAAATATGCGGGCAAATCACTTCAATCACTGGGGAGGGGGCCAAGATACCTCACGACTCAAAAGAAATGAACCTTACTATACATGTAGTGATAGTCTTTGATTCTAGTCTGGTTCGTCACATATGTCTCCGTAAATTACAGAAAGAATATGACAATGTCTAATATGATCATACAATGTTATAAATTACAGAGGTCATGTGGTTCTCATTGTCAATGTGGCCTCTAAATGAGGGTTCACGGAGAAGAACTACACTCAGCTACAACAACTGCACAAAAAGTACGCTGAGGAAAAGGGCCTTAGGATTCTTGGATTTCCCTGTAATCAGTTTGGAAGTCAGGTAAGTGTCATCTTGTTATTATACCTGGTGTATGCAGGAGTATAATTGGAAGTATGTCAAATAATTGGACTTGATTGACCAGACTAAGATTTATAGTGTTACCTTTGTCAGTCCAAATGTCTGAAACAGAAAGTGATTGATGAAATTTTTACAACTATTTTCCTTCCCATTTTATACTTTTTCCATTTTTCTTTATATGACAAGAACTCGTCTTCAGCAGAATGCTGGATTAAGTTTCACTGCATAAATATATATGATTGTGTGGAAAGCCTCAAGATTTGAAACAATATTACACCATAACATGGAGGTACAATATGGGGTCATCCTTGTCAATATTAAACAAAGGAAAAATACCTTTTTAAAAAAACCTATTGAAAAACCAAAGGACCAAGGTTATTTAAATTAGAATTTTGACCTTTTGGTCATAGTATACCGGTATGTTACTTTGTTGCTTTAGTATACTGTATATGCAGTTAATTTTTATACATGAATTGTATTAGGAACCTGGCACTGAAGAGGAAATAAAGAAATTTGCCACAGAAAGATATGGTGTAGAGTTCGACATGTTCAGCAAAATAGAGGTGAACGGAAATAATGCCCACCCACTGTATAAATTTTTGAAATCAAAACAAGGAGGCACTTTAGGAGAGTAAGTATACAGTTTAATTGCTCGGTTACTAATGAATCTAACAAGTAGCCTCTTATATATATGGATGTACATGCTTTTGTGCTTTTAAAAATACAAATAAAGTGATTACATTAATGATCTGTAAAATTTATGATTATGCATTTAAAAAGCAATCATTTGATCTTGTACATATATACCGACAGTTCTCCCTTTTTTTTATTTTTTACATTACAATGAAGTCATGTTACATGTAAGTCCTTGGGTCAAGAGTCACTCTGGTGCTTGGCTGGTAGTATCGTTTATTGCTTAGCTTAGGCATGCTAAATAGGTGACTCTTATTTCATTATCTGACCAAAATGACTCTATGATATTCTATACCGGGGGTATTTTTTTCATGATCAATGTAAATTTTTCCTGTTTTAATTTTATTTTTGAATAAGTAATTTTAAACAACCCACAGACCTTTCCAGGTAGATCTTTTTAAAGTGACTGACAACAGTGGGGGTATTAAGAATCATTGCATATTTTTGTCACCCAGTCAGTGAAAAATAGGGCCCGAGAGGTAACCTAGAAAATTACAACATGTAAAGAAAGACTTAAGTGTTGATGGGGGATTTACTAGTGGATCACCTAGTATTGGTAGTCACTTTCGGAAAGGAATGCACCATCACTGAGCTTTTGAATGTTAATTATTAGAGATATGCTCTTTGGAATCTTGCTTTTAAAAAATATGATCCATTTGTAAAATATAAAAGACAATAAAAAAATTTGGATAATTTAGCATTTGGATTATACCATCATTTACAAAATATGAAAATATCAAGTGCCAAAGATGCTTATTTTGTGATATAATAAGATGCTTTACAATATTAAATGGACATTATACCGTATAAGTGGAAATTTTAGTGAGACGCAAATTAAGCTATTTGTCCTTAAAAACTGGTAATTTATTTTTAGCGAGATGTTATTTTAGTGATTTTAAAATGCACATCAAAAAAGCTATTACAAATAAAATGCAATTAATTTTTAGCGACATTTAATTTTAGCGATCTTGGCACCCTTGCTAATAATGCCAAAATTAAATCCTCACTAAAAATTCTACTTATACGGTATCTTTCAAATTGTGGGAAAATCAAACAATGCTTTTTAGCTTTGGTTATAAGGTAGAAATATTTTTATTTTTCTTCCTTTTGGTTACACATATTATATTATTCTTGTAAAAAAAAATCAAAAAAAGAAAATGGTCTGTTTTGACACACATATTTATGTTCTTCGATTTGAATTTGTCTATACATTTTGGTCAAATAATTTATAAAAGATGTATATATTACCAAAGTATAATCATGCATTTTTACAATGTGTGACAATACCAGATTTCCAACTATTACACATGGGAATCTGATGAATGTTACCCAGTAAATTAAACAGGTTTTAAACAATTTGTTCATTGTCATCTTTCAGCTTTATTAAATGGAACTTTACAAAATTCCTGGTGGACAAGAATGGGAAACCTGTGAAAAGATATGCACCCAACACAGAACCTTTTGTAAGTTAAACATGTATTTTATATAAAATAATCATATTCTGAAACCTTAATTACATTAGGGCATGCTGATATTCTGTTCATATTACAAACTATAGTGATAGAACATATATGTATAAAAGATTTTTAAAATTATTTGTAAAATAAAAAGAATCTATATTATTTCATCGACTCTTTTGATCTGTTCTTTATTGAACAAGATAACCAAATTGATACACATTTACATATTGGTAAAAGCTAATCAACTGTGGCATTAGTTTCTGACCATGACCTCCTTTATGACTTCAATAATTTAAATTTTGTGTTTAATTAAGTTTCAAAGAAAATATTAAATTTTTGTCATCAAAAGGATACATTGTTAACTCTTTGTTCAGAATTAACTACAAACTGTGTCAATTTTTTTTTGGTTTTTCTTTGTGACCTTGACCTCACTTTTTCTGTTAATTAAAATCATACATTGATGTATTAATACTGGAAGATTTTGAAATTTAAATAGTTTCAATTTTCCAACCTAGACTTTGTTTTACCGGTACTTAAACCCTATTATTCCTCATTTGCATTTAATTTATTTTCAAAGATATTGCTCATGATATTTTCTTCAAACTTTTTGAAGATACAAATCAATGAGAGTTATCCAACAGTAGTTAGAATAATCTACCTGTGTCTCGGTACAAGCCCTCACCACAGTTAAAATATGTCCCATATACTTGCAATGTAGCAAATCAGAGCGGATCTGCTCCGAAACAATTTTGAAGAATATTAAAGGATTTGCACTGGAAATAACTACCAAATTAATTATAACAAACCCTTTTAAGATTGCTTATGCCTTTTATCCAAAAAATAATCCATATAAAGACAAAATCCAACGTTTTTTTCTTGCTTCAAATTTACCTGCCATATTTACATTCGGAACTCTCTAGATTGTTCGTAGTAAATGCACTGAGTACGAGTTATCACCTGTGTTTCTTTTGCTACATTAGGCCATCCTTAAAAAATTGTTTGTTTGGAATTGCCGCCTGAAGGGTTTCAGACACAGGAGGGAGGGATTAAAATTTTTTTTTTTTTAATTGAAGACAAATTTTAAATTTTGATAAAAATCTCAGTAAACAGTAAATACATTTTCTGACTTTTAAAAAAAAGTGTCTACAATCAACCAAGAAACCTAATTTTGCATAGATCTGACACTACATTTCAGTGTTTTGTATGGTGCGTGTGATTACGGGCAAAATATTGATTAAATATTAAATTAAAAAAATCCTCCTACTTTTGGTCAATAAAAATTTTTCAGGAGGGGGCATTTCAATGAGGTGGGAGGCAATTCCAAACAAATAATAATTTTATTTTGGCCTTACGAATACATGGAACGAATTCTATCATTAAACCTGGTCCGTAGGACAATATCATTTTAACAATAGAACATTCTATCTAATCCAACAGTTACTGTATTAAAAAAAATTTTGACAAACTTTTTATCAACACATATACAAGAATATATATTGCTAGGGACTATTCAACTGTTTCATTTTTCTTCTTTATGACCTTGACCATACTTTTCCTCATTTTTCATCAAAGAAAATGTTCAAGATATTTCCATCAACTTCCATTTAAAAAAATACAAATTTAGAAGGTTATGCAACTGTGTCAAAATTTTCTGACATTGACCCTTCATATGACCTTATATTACCATTACCATGGCTACAAAAAATATGAATATTTTATAATACAAAATCAGTAGATTGAGCTACAGTCTCATCAGTGACTTCTGGTTTTTGCAGTAAGAACTTTGTATTTGATGCTTGTGTATTGAATGTCTATATTTTATTTTCCAGACTGTTGAAAAAGACTTCCCCTCATACTGGTGACATTTAAAACAAGCTCTTCTCTAGGAAAATGTGTGCTTAAAATTTTAGAAACAGTTTATGGCAGTCTGTTCAGGTATTAATCAAATGATGGAGCATCCTCTGACTTGAAGACTTAATGAAGGCCGACTCTAAAACCAAGCAACTCTGGTGGAGCCAGCCTGATGTTATTTTGTGCAGTTTTTGTCTTTTAATTCAGCGTATGTTTCATTGGACTGAAAAATTCTTGAGCACACAGCACTAAAATTTTGACCACACAGATTATACAGTATACTTGTATTTAGTGAATGCTTATTGATGATGTATTTTAATCAGACGGTTATGATTTCTTTTCATTTTAAGACCTTGTTGTTGTGACTTTTGTTATACAATAAAAGTATTAATCTTAATTTTTTTTGTTTTTTTCCGGAAGTTATTGGAAGTGTTTTACATATAAGATAAATGTTTAAACTGCCAGTATATTTATACTTGAACTTTGAAATAGTGTAATTTTTGTAACCATTACCCAATTTAAATACCGGGTAGCTGCAGAACAGTAGCTCTCCAAAAAAACATTGACAGACTCGAGAGCTACAGCCCCACCTATTGAAACAACTGTATATTTATTGCGCACAAAAAAGTGTGTCGTTTCTCAATTTATTTCTCCATGTTTTTAAAATTGTCATCGCAAATTTCTAAGCCTGTGTTCTATTCTTTCATGTTACCACAACAAAACAATTGAGATCATCAAAAATTTTGTCTCTATGGTCCCTGCCCGCCTGTGGGGTGGGGCCAAAACCACGAAAATTAGTGCAATCTTTAAAAATCTTCTTCTTAATTCCTGGACATCAAGCAGTCAAACTGTTTGTTTGATTGTAATCAGCATTGAGTCCTCTACTAAAATTGTAAAATTCATGGCCCCAGGGTCAGGGGTTCTAGTGCTAGGGTGGGGCTAAATAGATTATATAGTGAAAATGCATAAATTCTTTTTCTCTGCTCATGAGCATTAAATAAACTAACCAAGTGCATAGTTATGTTGAATAAGGCTGCCTCTTCCAAATTTGTGAATTTCATGGCCCAGGGTCAGGGGTTCTTAGGTGCTAGGGTGGGGCTATATAGATTACATGGTGAAAATGCATGAATTCTTTTAAATTCTTCGTCGCTGTTCTTGTGCATGAAATAAACTATCCAAGTGCATAGTTATGTTGAATAAGGCTGCCTCTTTCAAAATTGTGAATTTCATGGCCCCAGGGTCAGGGGTTCTAGTTCTAGGGCAGGGCTATATAGATTATATAGTGAAAATCCATGAATTCTTTGAAAATTCTTCTCTGCTCATGGGCATTAAATAAACTAACCAAGTGCATAGTTAAATTGAATAAGGCTGCCTCTTCCAAAATTCTGAATTTCTTGGCCCCAGGGTCAGGGATTTGAGTGCTAGAGCGGAGCTATATAGATTATATAGTGAAAATGCATCAATTCTTTGAAATTGTTCTTCTCTGCTCCTGAGCATTAATGTTAGTGCTAGGGCGGGGCTGTAAAGACTATATAGGAAAAATGAAGTATTTCTTTGAAAATCTTCTTTTCTGTGCTTGGGTATTAAACCAATGAACTATGTACATAGTTATGAGGAGGAAGGATGCCTCTTTGAGATTTGTGAATTTCATGGCCCCTGTGCCACGGCCTCTTATGTTAGGGCAGGGCTCTAATGTGTATATAATGAAAATGTATGAATTCTTAGAAAATCTTTTCCTTTGCTTCTGGATATTATGCCAATGATCTAAGTACATATTTATAATGAAAAAAGCTGCATCATCCAAAATGGTTATTTTCCGGGCCCCTGGGTCAGAGGTATTTGGAGTGGGGGTGGGGGGGGGGGGGAGATACATAGTCTGAACATAAATTAATGCTTTGAAATCTGCACTTTGATATTAATCAACAATTTTTTATGAAAGAAAATTCAAGATAACATTTCCAAAATTTTGAAATATGTAGCCCCAGGGTCAGTGGTTCCTCTGAGGAGGGGTGCACAAGTGGTTACAAAGAGGACCTGAATTTTCTCTTTGTTACTCTGATCTACCTCTGGGTATTAAGTAACCAAAGTAAGCATGCTAAGTGTATAATTATGATAAGCAATGGTGCCTCTTTCAAAATTATGAATTTCGTATCCTCAGGTTATAAACACGAATCAGATTCAATTATGGAATACTCAGGTGACCTATATGGCCTGTGGGCCTCTTGTTTTTGATGGGTAGCACTGTAGCTCTCCAGTCTGTTGATATATTTTTTGGGGGAGAGCTTCAGTTCTGCAGCTACAATTTAAAGATAGCTATTTTGCCTATTACAGTTAAAAATTTCCATTTATGACACTTAAATTACAGTGTTGCATTATTGAATTAGAAATTATAAAACTTTTTAATAAATTTCATTTCTTCATATTATAAAAATTACTGTTCAAAGATCTTTAAATGAAATCAACCCCTGCAACATCAAGTGTACAGAGTATAAGATTAATTTCCTCTTGTATGCAGAAAGGACACCAGTTTGGGCAAGATATGATTTATTATGAAATGTATAAATGCTGGATACATTTTTACACAAAATAAACTGAAGTACATGTACCACATAGCTTACATGTGAAAACATATTGTTGCAGTGCGCTAGCACTTTTATTACATAAATTTAATATTTTCCTTACACTGTAATTTTTAAAAATTAGTTACCTGAGAAATTATCAGTTTACCAAGACACTATTTGTTACCATCACCAAATACATGTACCATCTCCAGTTAATTGAAAACTTTACAATGTCTCTCGGAATACAACTCTACACAAGTAGCTTAATTTACAGAATTCCACATTCCGATCCTAGTCTTTCAGACATCACTGTCCTTTTCCTCAGAGCTTGGTTTGGGTTTTGTTATTGAGCTGAAGTGTAGTGTTCCCTTGTCCCGGAGATTGGCTGCCTCTCTCCAGTTTCTGTAACCAATATACCCCCGGTCTTGTACCTCTTTTCTGCCTTGGTTTGTGATTATCTCCCCTGTGTCTTTGACAATCACTAACTTTGGAAGGGAATTAACATCATATCTGGTTCGGAATGCTCTATACATGATAAAAAATTAATATTAGTTATATATAAATAAAAAAAGCTTTTATTAGTTTACAGGGATTTAAAGTCGATATTCAAAAATAAGCTTCAATTTTCTTAATAGTTTAAGTTGGCCAATTTTAAATAAACTTGCCATAAGGTATCCTATAGTAAAGGGAATTGAGAATACACTTACTCTCTAAGTGTTTTGTCATTAAAAGGAATAGCTAACCATTCTCCGTGATGTTCCATAAAGTATTCCTTCATTTTCTCCTCTGTCTTGTCAAAACTGATGAACACAATTTGAAATGGACAGCGTTTCATTTGTAGTTCTTCATACAAGTCCTTCAGTAAAGGAACAAATTCCTGACAAGGAGCGCACCATCCCGCTGAGAAGAACAGCCCAACCACAGTGTTTTCTATTGATGGCAGTGCCTCCCTGAGTCCCTGGACTGGCTTTACCACCTCCACTTTGTTTGCTCGTTCTTTCTCTGGGACATACTTAAAATCTTCACACTTCTCCTCCTCTATCTCAGGCTCAATGTAAAACTCTTTTGTTATGAAGGACTTTCCTTTTAAAAATTCTTCAAATATGTTTGTGTTTACCCTTTCCTCCATTATTTGTACATAACTGCCTTCTATAAGCTACTCTATGTTTTATAATCCAACACAAGCTGTCCTTAGGAATATCATCTGATGCTGAAAGAATATGATTCAATGATAACAGATCTGTATTGATATGTCCTGAATGCTCGTGTCACCTCTAATATACACATAATATATTGAAATCATAAGAAAATGGTTAAAAGCAAGGAATGAATTTATATACTTCAAGTTGCTGTAATTAAAGCTGTGGTAGGTAAATACCTACTTATTTTACAGAACCTGACAAACAACACAATATATGTAATTTAAAATTAGCCCATTGTGTGAAAAATTCTATACAGACTATGCAATTCATTCTTTGAAGTTTTGGAAATATTTATATTACAGGAACCTTCAAATTTATTTAACATTCCTTTCTTCATGACCCCCCCCCAAAAAAAAGTCATCGAATGATTGACCACCGAAATCAATTGCAATGTATATCCAAAGACAAAGACTTTCAAGACTGAAGAGCATCGTCTCAAGCCACGGTTCGGAGTCGCTACAGTGGAGAGCTTCGTACATTTTGGCCCTAGTTCAAATTTACTATAGGTAGCATGAATACAATTTTATATCTCGTAACCAGCCTCTATAACCAGGCAGAGCGCATGCGCGCAACAAATTTACATCGAGATCGGAAAACGGGAGAGAGGAAATTCGGAATATATAACGAAAACTAGGAGTGCTATTTTCAGATGCAGAAATTTATGCATAATTCAATAAAATTTTATCTAAAAAGCCGAAGAATTAATAAGTCGACAGTGCAATTAGTTTTTATTTGTTTATTTAATCTTTTATTTTATTCATTATTTATTCATTCATTCATTCATTCATTCATTCATTCATTTATTCATCATTATTATCATTATTTATTTATTTATTATTTTCATTTATTGTTATTTATTTATTTATTTATTTATTTATTTATTTATTTATTTCTTTATTTATTTATTTATTTATTTTTAATTGTAATAATTATTATAAACTAAGTAACTTATTTATTTATTAGGAAATTTATTTGTCTGTTTATTTATGAATACATTCTTTTCTTCATTAATTAATTATTCTAATGAGTAATCAATTTTTCTATTTATTTATTAATCAATTAATCTTTTATTTAATTAATAAATTTATTGATTAATTTATTATTTATGTTTTAATTCATTTAAATTTTCATTTGTTTGTTTATTTGTTTACTTACTTTATATTTTGCTTGATTGTTTATTTATTTATTGGTTTCTTTCTTTATTTATTGGTTTATTTATTATTTCTGATTAAATAAGTAAATGTTTGATTTACTAATAAATAATGATTTATTTATTTAATTATTCCTTTTTATATTATTATTCTTTTAAAATTAATCAATTAATTAATTTATTTATATTTTAATTTATTTTTTTTTTCTCTCTCTATTATAGACAGGTTCTGTTTATGTATTGCTAGGGTTTATGTTCCCATCACCAGGGTTTGTTTCACCAGGGTCTATATACACATCATCAGGGTCCATATTATCTTAGGGTTTATATTTTATTTTTAATTATATTATATACCCATCACCAGTTTCTATTTATATTTCACCAGGGTTTATATCTATATATATCACCAGGGTCTGTTTACCTATCACCAGGGTCTATATCCCATATCTGTATATCTATCACCAGGGTCTATATACCCATCACCAGGGTATCACCATCTGTTGTATCTATAGGGTCTATATACCCATCACCAGGGTCTGTATACCCATCACCAGGGTCTATGTACCCATCAGCAAGGTCTATATTATCTATCACCAGGGTCTATATACCCATCACCAGGGTCTGAATACCCATCACCAGGGTCTATATACCCATCACCAGGATCTATATTCACATCACCAGGGTCATATTATCTACCAGGGTCTATATACCCATCACCAGGGTCTATATACCCATCACCAGGGTCTGTATACACATCACCTGGTTCTGTTTACACATCCCATGTGTCTATATACCTATCACCAGGGTCTTTATACCCATCACCAGGGTCTGTATATACCCATCACCAGGGTCTTTATAGGGTCTATATACCAATCACCAGGGTCTGTATTATCTATCACCAGGGTCTATATACCCATCACCAGGGTCTATATACCCATCACCAGGGTCATATTATCTATCACCAGGGGTATTATCACCAGGGTCTATATACCCATCACCAGGGTCTATATACCCATCACCAGGGTCTATATTATATCACCAGGGTTTATATACCCATCACCAGGGTCTATATACCCATCACCATGGTCTGTATTATCTATCACCAGGGTCTGTATACCCATCACCAGGGTCTATATACCCATCACCAGGGTCTATATACCCATCACCAGGGTCTGTATTATCTATCACCAGGGTCTGTATACCCATCACCAGGGTTTGTATACCCATCACCAGGGTCTGTATACACATCACCAGGGGTATACCCATCACAAGGGTTTGTATACCCATCACCAGGGTCTGTATACCCATCACCAGGGTTTGTATACCTATCACCAGGGTCTGTATACCCATCACCAGGGTCTGTAATACCCACCACCAGGGTTTGTATACCCATCACCAGGGTCTGTAATACCCATCACCAGGGTCTATATACCCATCACCAGGGTCCATCTAATCTATCACAAGGGTTACTAACCCCATCACCAGGGTCTATATACCCATATCTATCACCAGGGTCTATATACCCATCACCATACCCATCACCAGGGTCTATATACCCATCACCAGGGTCTATATTATCTATCACCAGGGTCTATACCCATCACCAGGGTCTATATACCCTTCACCCGGGTCTGTATACCCATCGCCCGGGTCTATATACCCATCACCAGGGTCTGTCTATATACCCATCACCAGGGTCTATATACCCATCACCAGGGTCTATATTATCTATCACCAGGGTCTATATACCCATCACCAGGGTCTATATACCCATCACCAGGGTCTATTTATCTATCACCAGGGTCTGTATACCCATCACCATCACCAGGGTCCATATTATCACCAGGGTTTATATATCACCAGGGTCTATATACCCATCACCAGGGTCTGTATACCCATCACCAGGGTCTATATACCCAACACCAGGGTCTATATACCCATCACTAGGGTCTGTATTATCAATCAGCAGGGTTTATAAACCCATCACTAGGGTCTGTATACCCATCACCAGGGTCTATATACCCATCACCAGGGTCTATATACCAATTACCAGGGTCTATATTCACATCACCAGGGCCCATATTATCTATCACCAGGGTTTATATACCCATCACCAGGGTCTATATACCCATCACCAGGGTCTATTTTATCTATCACCAGGGTCTGTATACCCATCACCAGGGTCTGTATTATCTATCACCAGGGTCTGTATACCCATCACCAGGGTCTGTATACCCATCACCAGGGTCTGTATACCCATCACCAGGGTCTATATACCCATCACCAGGGTCTGTATACCCATCACCAGGGTCTGTATACCGATCACCAGGGTCTATATACCCATCACCAGGGGCCATATTATCTATCACCAGGGTCTGTATACCCATCACCAGGGTCTATATCATATATAACCATCACCAGGGTCTGTATTATATCTATGACCATGGTCTTTATACCCATCACCATGGTATATATACCCATCACCAGGGTCTGTATACCAATCACCAGGGTCTATATACCCATCACCAGGGTCTGTATACCCATTACCCATATTATCTATCAGGGTTTATATACCAATAACCAGGGTCTATATACCGATCACCAGGGTCTATATTATCTATCACCAGGGTCTGTATACCCATCACCAGGGTCTGTATAACCATCACCAGGGTCTATATACCCATCACCAGGGTCTGTATACCCATCACCAGGGTCTATATACCCTATCACCAGGGTCTGTATATCCATTACCAGGGTCTGTTTTATCTATCACCAGGGTCTATATACCCATCACCAGGGTCTGTATTATCTATCACCAGGGTCTGTATACCCATCACCAGGGTCTGTATACCCATCACCAGGGTCTGTATACCCATCACCAGGGTCCATATTATCTATCACCAGGGTTTATATACCCATCACCAGGGTCTATATACCCATCACCAGGGTCTATATACCCATCACCAGGGTCTGTATACCCATCATCAGGGTCTATATACCCATCACCAGGGTCTATATTATCCATCACCAGGGTCTGTATACCCATCACCAGGGTTTATATACCCATCACCAGGGTCTATACACCCATCACCAGGGTCTATATTCACATCACCAGGGTCTGTATATTAATCACCAGGGTCTATATAAAAATCACCAGGGTCTATATAAAAATCACCAGGGTCTGTATTATCTATCACCAGGGTCTATATACCCATCACCAGGATCTATATATCAATCACCAAGGTCTATATACCGATCACCTATTTCTCGTTATCAACAAGGGTCTATCACCAACAGTCTGTATTTACATAGGTTTGGCTTCGATATCACCAAGAGTATGTGCATCGCAGAGGGTCTGTCAAGAATCTCAGTATCAACAAGGGTCAATGACCCTATGTATCACTCAGGGTTTTTATCACTAAGGTCTTGTGTATCACTAATATTACGGTATCACCAAGGGTATATGTATCATTAAGGGTCTGTGTACTACCACCAAATGTGTCTATCACCAACAGTCTATGTATCAATAAGGGTCTATGTATCACCAAGGGTAGATTTATTACCAAGGGTATGTGCATCATAAAGTGTGTGTCAATAACCAGGGGTCTGTGTTTCAACAAGGCTTTCTATCAGCAGGGTACTGTATATGTATCACCAAGGGCCTATTTATTACCTAGGGTCTGTATCAACAAGGGGATTTATCTCCGAGTGTCTATGTATCACCATGATTATGTGTATCACCAAGGGTAAATGTATCTCCAAGGGTCTATGTATCACCAAGATTATGTGTATCACCGAGATTATGTGTATCACCAAGGGTATGTGTATCATAAAGGGTCTGTGTTCTACCAGGGGTCTATGTATCACCAAGTGTCTATGTATCACCAGTGGTCTATGTGTCGTCAAGGGTCTTTTTATCACCAAGGGTATGTGTATTACCTAGGGTCTGTGTATCACGAAGTGTCGGTGTATCAACTAGGGTCTATGTATCACCAAGGGTATGTGTATCACCTAGGGTCTGTCTATCACCAGTGGTCTTTGTATCACCAAAGGTCTGTGTATCACCTAGGGCTTGTGTATCACCAGTGGTCTATGTATCACCAAGGGTTTATATATCACCTGGAGTCTGTATCAACAAGGATAAGTTTACTTAGGGTATGTATGTCACCAAGGGTCTATATTACCAAGGATATGTATATCACCAAGGGTTTGTGTATTATTGAGGGTCTGTGTATCACCAAGGGTATATATTGTATCACCTAGGGTCTGTGTATCAACTAGGGTCTGTGTATCACCAAAGGTCTATGTATCACCTAGGATCTGTGTATCACCGGTGGTCTATGTATCATCAAAGGTCTTTGTATCACCTAGGGTCTTTATCAACAAGGATCTGTATCACTAAGGGTATATATGTATGTCACCAAGGGTCTGTATTACCAAGGATATGTGTATCACCAAGGGTTTGTGTATCATCGAGGGTCTGTGCACCTTTGTCCATCAGCAGGGTTTGAATACCTATCATAAGAGTGTGCATGTTTATTACATATGTCTGAATAGCCATATCAAGGAAATTTTTATTCTTGCAGGGTTTTATTGCATAATTTTGTAGGCCTATATGGTGTCTAACATAATTTGAATTATTAAAATGAAATCCAATATTAAGAAGGTCTATGGATGTGTTTAGTAAAGTTAACCTCTTGTAGAGAAGGCATGATCGAATTGTATAAAGAAATACATGTATATTGATTTTCTTATGATTAAAATTTCTTGATTCTAATATTGATCTTATTTACTTTTTATTTTGTAGTGTAAGCCTGTTAAAGAGGATGCAAAGGATATTCAAATTAACTTAAAACGACGGGCAAAGAGTTTATTTATGTGGATTGTGGAAATATCTTTACATTGTTAATGTGAATCATGATGTATTTTGATTCCTCTTTTGGATAAATTGAGATAAATTTTATTAACAAAATATTTATTTATACCTTAGTCGACTACTCATTTACTTTATTCGAATGAAAGTTGCATATTCGGAACATTTGATGGAAATAAAAATTTTAATAATTCAGATTTCACTTGTACATACATGAGTTATATTTATAACAAAAACCTCCTTACCTGCATTTATAAAAAGTAACATGAAATATCTATGTGTATGTTGCACATAGATGTTAAGAGGCACCTAACGTATTGACAAGGCACGTAACATGGGGGGGGTTGCCCCCTTCCCCCTGTTTTCTAAACGCATCATTTAACTTTTGAACATATTCATTGAAAGGTCGACCCCCTATACTTTTCAGAAGATCGGACTCTCATATTCAACATATGAATTATCTATTACAAACCGTTTATGAATACTTTATTTTTTTTATCTTATGATAATGTTTAATTTTCATACACTTATTATAAATCAAAAGCGGCTAAGGGTAAGGATAAAAATTTTATACGTAATTTTAATTGGCCGATTGTGGCCGGTGTCAACCTTTTCCTGTCTCAAACAACCTGACAATAGCCAGCAATTGTTCTTTCAGCAACAAGGCCGGCTAAGAATTACTAGTGCCCTGATCAAAGCATAATTCACCTGTGTAATGCCCCTGACAAAACTATTAGGAGTCCAATTTATTTTGCATATGATCTTTGACCTTGACATTTGACCTTAACAAAACTTTAATCTTGGCCAAAGCTTTGCACTTGATGCGACAGGTCTTTTACATCTTCATGTGAAAAGATTTGACAGATGAGCTTTGCCATAGACAACTGCATCCCATTCAAAAATTACAGACACTGCATATCATTTCCCTGAAGCAAAACTACACTTTGGTTTTCTACTTGACAAAATGTAATTATTCAGAATTTGTAAAGTTTGTAGAATGCATCTATTTTGGCACTTTTGTTCTACTGTCATATACCTCTACATCGAACATAAATGACATTTGAACTTTGTGTTGGTCGATCTACTTTTATGAGGATTTCTACCATTGCACACTTCATTAATTATGAAGAGATGTATATGTTCAGATTTTCTGTGGAACAAATGAACAACATGATGGAATTTTATGATTTCTTTCCATTTATGAAATAGATGAATCAAGATACATGATGACTGAAATTTTCAATGTCAAAATATTTCCACATAAATAAGATATCTTTGTCTATCGATATAAAGTTCAATGTCCTTTGCTTCCCCCTTAAAAGGATTCAACTACAAAATAAAAAAAAAGAATGCTAAAATGACAACAAAAAATAATAACTTTAAATCAAGAAATTTTAATCTCAAGACAATCATTATAGTTCATTATACAATTCGATCAGGGCTTCTCTACAAGATGTTAACCTTGTAACTGAACACACCCAAAAACATCCTTAAAAGTAATTGGATTTCATTTTGATAATGCAAAAAATATTGGACTTTCTACAGAAAATAAGGTACTTCGACCCCGCAAGAGGGAAAATCTTTAATATGGCTTTTCAGACTTATGTAATAAGTATACACACTCTTCTGATAGGTTAATGATCATTGCTGATGGACAAAAAGTACACAAACCCTTGGTGATACACAGACCCTTGGTGATACATAGACTCTTGGTGATACATAGACCCAAGGTGATACAGAGACCCTAGGTGAAAACCCTTGGTGATACACAGATCCTTGGTGATACAAAGACGTTAGGTGATACACAAACCCTTTGTGATACATAGACCTTTGGTGATACACAGACCCTAGTTGATACACAGACCCTAGGTGAGACAATATATACCCTTGGTGATACACAGACCCTCAATAATACACAACCCCTTGGTGATATACATATCCTTGGTAATATAGACCCTTGGTGACATACATAACCTAAGTAAACTTATCCTATTTGATACAGACTCCAGGTGATATATAAACCCTTGGTGATACATAGACCACTGGTGATACACAAGCCCTAGGTGATACACAGACCTTTGGTGATACAAAGACCACTGGTGATAGACAGACCCTAGGTGATACACATACCCTTGGTGATACATAGACCCTAATTGATACACCTACACTTCGTGATACACAGACCCTAGGTAATACACATACCCTTGGTGATAAAAAGACCCTTGACGACACATAGACCACTGGTGATACATAGACACTTGGTGATACATAGTTCCCTAGTAGAACACAGACCCTATTTGATACACATACCCTTGGTGATACACATAATCTCGGTGATACACATAATCTTGGTAATACATAGACCCTTGGAGATACATTTACCCTTGGTGATACACATAATCATGGTGATACATAGACCCTTGGAGATAAATTCCCCTTGTTGATACAGACCCTAGGTGATAAATAGGCCCTTGGTGATACATATACAGTACCCTGCTGATAGAAAGCCTTGTTGAAACACAAACCCCTGGTTATTGACACACACTTTATGATGCACATATCCTTGGTAATAAATCTACCCTTGGTGATACATAGACCCTTATTGATACATAGACTGTTGGTGATAGACACCTTTGGTGGTAGTACACAGACCCTTAATGATACACATACCCTTGGTGATACCGTAATATTAGTTATACACAAGACCTTAGTGATAAAGACCCTGAGTGATACATAGAGTCATTGACCCTTGTTGATACTGAGACCCTTGACAGACCCTCTGCGATGCACATACTCTTGGTGATATCAAAATCAAACCTATGTAAATACAGACTGTTGGTGATAGACCCTTGTTGATAACAAGAAATAGGTGATCGGGATATAGACCTTGGTGATTGGTATATAGATCCTGGTGATGGGTATATATACTGTTGGTGATAGACACCTGGTGGATGATACACAGACCCTGGTGATGATACACAGACCCTTGGTATATACCCTGGTGAATATTAGTTATACACAAGACCCTTGTGAATATAGACCCTGGTGATACATAGAGTCATAGACCCTTGGTGATACACAGACCCTTGACAGACCCTCTGCGATGCACATACTCCTGGTGATATAAATCAACCCTGGTGATAAATATAGACTGTTGGTGATAGACCCTTGATGATATACCCTGGTGAGAAATAGGTGACGGTATATAGACCCTGGTGATGGGTATATAGACCCTGGTGATGGGTATACAGACCCTGGTGATGGATATATAGACCCTTGATGATAGATAATAGACCCTGGTGATGGGTATAGACCCTGGTGAGGGGTATACAGACCCTGGTGATGGGTATATAAAACCCTGGTGATAGATAATATGGACCCTGGTGATGGGTATACAGACCTTATTGATGGGTATAAAGACCCTGGTGATGGGTATATAGACCCTGGTGATATATAGACCCTGGTGATGGGTATATAGACCCTGGTGATGGGTATATATACCCTGGTGATGGGTATACAGACCCTGGTGATGGGTATACAGACCCTGGTGATAGATAATATAGACCCTGGTGATGGGTATATAGACCCTGGTGAATATATACCATGGTGATATGTATACAGACCCTGGTGATCGGTATATAGACCCTGGTTATTGGTATACAGACCCTGGTGATAGAAAATATGGACCCTGGTGATGGATATACAGACCCTGGTGATAGATAATACAGACCCTGGTGATGAGTATACAGACCCTGGGGATGGGTATACAGACCCTGGGGATGAGTATACAGACCCTGGTGATGGGTATATAGACCCTGGTGATAGATATACAGACCCTGGTGATAGGTATATAGACCCTGGTGATGGGTATATAGACCCTGGTGATGGGTATACAGACCCTGGTGATGGGTATATAGACCCTGGTGATGGGTATACAGACCCTGGTGATGGGTATACAGACCCTGGTGATAGATAATATAGACCCTGGTGATGTGTATATAGACCCTGGTGATGGGTATATAGACACTTGTGATAGGTATATAGACCCTGGTGATGAGTATACAGACCCTGGTGATGGGTATACAAACCCTGGTGATGGGTATATAGACCCTGGTGATGGGTATATAGACCCTGGTGATGGGTATACAGACCCTGGTGATGGGTATATAGACCCTGGTGATGGGTATACAGACCCTGGTGATGGGTATACAGACCCTGGTGATAGATAATATAGACCCTGGTGATGATTGTATAGACCCTGGTGATGGGTATATAAACCCTGGTGATAAATAATATGGACCCTGGTGATGTAAATATAGACCCTGGTGAAGTGAATATAGACCTTGGTGATGGGTATATAGACCCTGGTGATAGGAGTATACAGACCCTGGTGATGGGTATACAAACCCTGGTGATGGGTATATAGACCCTGGTGATGGGTATATAGACCTGGTGAAAGAAGAGATAGAGCCAGGAGATAGGTATATAAGACCCTGGTGATGGGTATATAGACCCTGGTGATGGGTATAGAGACCCTGGTGATAGATAATATAGACCCTGGTGATGGGTATATAGACCATGGTGATGGGTATACGGACCCTGGTGATGGGTATATAGACCCTGGTGATTGGTATATAGACCCTGGTGATGGGTATTCAGACCCTGGTGATAGATAATACAGACCCTGGTGATGGGTATATAGACCCTGGTGATAGATAATATAGACCCTGGTGATGGGTATATAGACCCTGGTGAGGGGTATACAGACTCTGGTGATGGGTATATAGACCCTGGTGATGGGTGTATAGACCCTGGTGATGGGTATACAGACCCTGGTGATAGATAATACAGACCCTGGTGATGGGTATATAGACCCTGGTGATGGGTATACAGACCCTGGTGATAGATAATACAGACCCTGGTGATGGATATACAGACCCTGGTGATGGGTATACAGACCCTGGTGATGGGTATATAGACCCTGGTGATGGGTATACAGACCCTGGTGATAGAAAATATAGACCCTGGTGATTGGTGTATAGACCCTGGTGATGGGTATATAAACCCTGGTGATGGGTATATAGACCCTGGTGATGGGTATACAGACCCTGGTGATGGGTATACAGACCCTGGTGATAGATAATATAGACCCTGCTGGTGGGTATACAGACCCTGATGATAGATGATATGGACCCTGGTGATGGGTATATAGACCCTGGTGATAGATATTATGGACCCTGGTGATGGGTATACAGACCCTGGTGATAGGTATACAGACCCTGGTGATGGGTATACAGACCCTGGTGATAGATAAAACAGACCCTGGTGATGGGTGTATAGACCCTGGTGATAGATAATACAGACCCTGGTGATGGGTATATAGACCCTGGTGATGGGTATACAGACCCTGGTGATGGGTATACAGACCCTGGTGATAGATAATATAGACCCTGGTGATGGGTATATAGACCCTGGTGATGGGTATATAAACCCTGGTGATAGATAATTTGGACCCTGATTATTGGTATACAGACCCTGGTGATCGGTATATAGACCCTGGTGATTGGTATACAGACCCTGGTGATAGATAATATGGACCCTGGTGATTGGTATACAGACCCTGGTGATAGATAATACAGACCCTGGTGATGAGTATACAGACCCTGGTGATGGGTATACAGACCCTGGTGATAGATAATATAGACCCTGGTGATGGGTATATAGACCCTGATGATAGGTATACAGACCCTGGTGATGGGTATATAGACCCTGGTGATGGGTATACAGACCTTGGTGATAGGTATACAGACCCTGGTGATAGATAATATAGACCCTGGTGATGGGTGTATAGACCCTGGTGATGGGTATATAAACCCTGGTGATAGATAATATGGACCCTGATGATGTGTATATAGACCCTGGTGATGGGTATACAAACCCTGGTGATGGGAACATAAACCCTAGCAATACATAAGCAGAACCTGTCTATAAGAGAGAGAGAGAAAAAAAATAGATTAAAAAAAATAAAAAGATAATTAAAATATTAAATAAATTAATTAATTGATTAATTTTAAAAGAATAATAATATAAAAAGGAATAATTAAATAAATAAATCATTTATTAGTAAATCAAACATTTACTTAATTATCAGAAATAATAAATAAACCAATAAATAAAGAAAGAAACCAATAAATAAATAAACAATCAAGCAAAATATAAAGTAAGTAAACAAATAAACAAACAAATTAAAATATAAATGAATTAAAACATAAATAATAAATTAATCTATACATTTATTAATTAAAGAAAAGAATAAATGATTAATAAATAAATAGAAAAATTGAAATAAATAAATAAATAAAATAAATAAATAAATAAATAAATAAATAAATAAATAAATAAATAAATGAATGAATGAATAAAAGATTAAATAAACAAATAAAAACTAATTGCAATGTCGACTTATTAATTCTTCGGCTTTTTAAATAAAATTTTATTGAATTATGCATAAATTTCTGCATCTGAGAATAGCACTACTAGTTTTCGTTATATATTCCGAATTTCCTCTCTGCTGTTTTCCGAGCTCGATGTAATTTTTTTGCGCGCATGCGCTCTGCCTGGTTATAGAGGCTGGTTACGAGATATAAAATTGTATTCATTCATAATATTTGTTTCATTTTTCAAATAAATTTTTACGATAAATACATAACAAAAAGAATTTTCAAAAATATCGATTTTTAATTGCTATATTTTTAATTTTCGCTAATGACCTGATTTCAATACCTATTGTCTATAGTCATTCATTGAAGTTGATGAAAATATGAAGAATTCCCTAATAATTTGATGTTCATTAATTATCAGTCTTCATTCTACTTGCAGACACTTGTTTCTGTAATAAATTTTTGATCTATAGTATATAAATACCATGGATCAAAGATTAATTATAGAAACTGTCAAACAAGTGTACATGTCTCTGCTTAATTCTATTCATATTTTTAAGTAGACACAAAATGTATAATACACAATATCATGCACATTTTATTGTAGAACTCATTGTCATGCATTTTATTATGTTGTTCTAAGGTTTTTTGGACACAATAAAAAATCTTTGAAGTAACTACATTTGTATATATAATTTGATAGCTTTGGAAAAATTGATGAAGTTCTTTTTAATGAACAAAATTTATGAGAGACTGCATGGTAGGCAAATGTTAATTTCTAAATGCAAGAAAAAATGCAGATGTTTTAAATATACCTGGAAGAAATAAATGTTTTAAAACTTTGGGGAAAGCAATCTGATTTATATTTTTTTCTTATCTGTATTTATTTATTGTTTTAAAACTTACAAGCACTCAGGTTATTACTAAAGTAATTTTTATTATTAAATAATATATCGAATGAATGAAATATCTTGAGGATATAATTTTAAGTAGCTAAGGATAAAAAAAGATCACAGAAGTTTGTGTATCGATCTATCAATTTTACGAAAATTTTCAGTAAATATAAAAATTATGTAATATCTATATACTATTTAAAAAATAAATATATATTATAATTATTATTTACTTTTTTGTAAAATTGATAGGGATGCAAACTTCTTCAAAAAAAAAAAATTAAACATGTAATATACATGTATATGATCATATGCCAATATTCATCTGTAATATTCTACGGAAAATTGATCAATTAAAAAAAAACAGTTTTGATATTCATAAATTGCTTGTTTTTTTTATGTTTTTATTATGTCTGATAGTGTCAAAGAGAACATAGAGGCCATACATATCCACTTTACTACCTGGGGGTATATCCCATTTATGGCTTCTGTAATTATCACCTGTGTATTCCCAGTCAACCATGTTCTGCTGACCTCATAATTCATTAACACACCTCATAGACTCATAATTCTCTTATTTGACCTTTAAATATTATATTAAAGACAAATTTATTCAATAATTAACAAAACATTTGAATTTATATACTTTTGATGAAATTTTGAATATGTCTAATGTCTAATAACTACATGTACAACTAGAAACTCTTGTTGCTACAGCAACAAAGAAGGTCTTCCGTTCTCCTCTATTTATCTACATAAATGAGCTTTAATCTATGTTAAAAAGGCATATATTTTTAATGATTGTGGGAAAACAATCAGCCGGAGGTGTAACTTACCAAGATTCTTCACTTTACTTTAGACAAGTATAGTCATTTTCAATTTTTTATCTCTTCCTGTGACGACCAGAAGGAACGGCGTACGCATTTTACCCTATATTTTTTGCCCTATCTTCATGTTGTTTTATTCATATAAGTTAAGTGTCTTGATCTGTTACAGTTTAAGAGATCTCGTAATATTATCTTCTCATTTTGAGGACAAATAATCACGTGACCGGAAGTAAATTTTTGGAAAGATATTTGAAGTTACTCTAGATATTTCAGTCTAAATAACATGTCCTAAATATTTATGGTATATTATAATACTAAATTTATGCAGTTTTTCTTTCATAAGCGGAAGTTGTCCATTTTGTTTCCAGTGGGACTGACATATTTCAAAACTACAAAAAAGATGCTACATGTATAATGTATTACTAAGAAAGATTCCATAAGAAAAGTTTTTATTCATTTGTTCACTTCCAGTGACAATTGGAAGTGACGGTGGACAATCTTTTCCTAACTAGTTTTGCCTACACATCAAGATCTACCACTTGTAAAAGTTTGGTGTCTTAATCTCTTACCGTTTACGAGATCTAGTTATGATAACTTCTCATTCTGAGGACAGGAAATCACGCAACCGGAAGTGAATTTTTTAAAGATAGTTGGCGTTTAACTTAAGACAGGTACAGTCTTAATAACATATCCAAAAATCATTACAAATACTGCATCTATAAAAAATATTTACTGGAAAGAAAAATACTCAAATTATGAAGCTTTTCTCTTACAACCGGAAGTTGTGTTCTTTGTTTTCTGTGTTACTGACTTTTTTCTACAAATAAGATGCTATTGTGTTATAAAAAAAAGTTTCCATAAGGAAAAATTGAATTTTTGGACTTCTTTGATCACTTCCTGTGACGACCGGAAGTGACGACAGACGATCTTATCCACCATGGAATTGCTAACTCATCAGGATATACCACTTGTCAAAGTTTGGTGTCTTAATCTCTTACTGTTTAAGAGATCTAGCTATAATAATTTCTCATTTTGAGGACAGGAAATCACACGCAACCGGAAGTGAATTTTTTTAAAAAATAGTTGATGTTACTGTAGACATTTGCAGTCTGAATAACATATCCAAAACAGTTGCAAACACTTTATCTATAAAAAATATGTATTTGAAAAAAAATATTCAAATTATTTAGTTTTTCTCTTATAACCGGAAGTCGTAGTTTTTGTTTCCGGTGGAGCTGATATATTTTGAAACTACAAATAAAGCGCTATAATGTGATGCAATAAACGTTCCATAAAAGAAAAGATGAAATTTCCGATTTTTTGACCACTTCCTGTGACGACCGGAAGTGACGGCGGACAATCTTAACCCAAATGTTTTTCCCTTTTCGTCAAGATATAATACTCCTAAAAGTTTCGTGTCTACATCTCTTAACGTTTCAGAGATATAGCTATAAGAACTATTCATTTTGAGGACAGGAAATCACGCGACCGGAAGTGAATTTTCCAAAGATATTTGACGTTACTGTAGTCATTTGCAGTCTGTCTAACACTTCTAAAAATCATTTCGAAAACTTCATCCATAAAAAATATTTATGGGAAAGAAAAATACTGAAAATATGCAGTTTTTCTCTAATAACCGGAAGTTGTCGTTTTTGTTTCCGGTGGGACTGACATATTTCGAAACTACGAGTAAGATGCTATAATCCGATGCTAAAAAAACTTTCAAAAAAGAAAAGTTGAAATTTTCGATATTTAAGAACACTTCCTGTGACGACCGGAAGTGACGGCGGACGATCTTAACCCAATTGGATTTGCCTACTTATCAAGATCTATCATCCCTGTAAGTTTGGTGCCTTAATCTCTTACCGTTTCTGAGATCTCACTCGGATTAAATATTTTTGAAAAAAGCGGAAATCGGACATATCTGACGACCGGAAGTGAATTTTGAAAAAATGAAAAAAACGTCTCGGGGTATTTTCATTCTCTATCATCCCTGAAAATTTCAGGAAAATCTGTCCAGCCATCTCTGAGAAATCCTGCCGACAAGATTTGGGGAAAAAAATAATAATAAGAATAATAATAAGAAAAAACAGTAGAATCACTATAAGGTCTTCCGTCTGAAACGGAAGACCTTAAAAATACAGGAATTGAACATTGGGGCATAGGTTAAACAACCCACCCCACCCCCACCCCTTCCCGAATTTTTGATTTAGGCCAATTTACTAAAAAAAAGAAAAAAATTTAATTGTGTTTTAAAAGATATTCAACAATCAAGTCATTCCAAAATATTAGGTCATCAGATTATGTATCGGGTCATTTAAAAATATCAACAACTAGGTCATCAACTTCTTTTTTTACTATTATAATAAAATTCTTAAAATCATTTTCCTTTAAAAGTACATAGACTGTAAGTTCCAGTACAGAATCATCAAATATTATGAACAATTCCACCAATAATTTATTATCACATGCATGCATGTTTTACATGTTTCTATCAATATGCTTCATTTGTATATGCCTTTATTTTCTCAAAAATTCACTATATATTTTTTTTTCAATATTTTTTTTCTAATATCTAGATTAAGATTATATAACTTAGATTATCAAGCAGTTAATTAAATCACACATTTACATGTAAATCAGGTCAATCGGCATTATCAGGGCATTCAGAAATCAGGACATTATACCCCTTGGAAACTTCAAAAGTGATTTCCAACAATATACAATAGATAATTTAGCCTACACTGAATTAAACTACTTTTATATATGATCCTTAAAAATTATTTAATCAAATTGTAAATTTTAAGTTTTGCTAAGTTGGGTTTATTAGAAGTTTTTATACTATCAGGTCATCAGGTCATTATACCCTAAAATCAGGACATTATACCCCTGTCAATTTTCTCTGTCAAATAAAACTTAATAAAAATATTTTATTTAGCATTTTCTTCATGATTCTCATAGAAAATGATGATATTCACAATTTCCACTAAAAATAACATTGTTTATGCACATAAAAACTCTTTATTTCAGTATATATATGTAATCAGGTCAATCAGGGCATTATACTATCAGGGCATTATACCTTTCCCTTGGGGACGGAACCACCCATCCCCTTCGCGTTTCGTAGCCCAAGGATTCTCTGACTTTTTTTAAAAATAAAATATTTTTGTATGACATTCTGGTATTCAAAAATTATTACAACCGAAAAACCCAATACTTTTATACGATACTAACACAGACCTATATACGCATCGCGGCAACGTTTTGACTCAGGACCCCAGGTATTGCGAGGATGCAGATGATGAAATGGTCCTACTACTGGGAGCCTCTTTTGGAACATTTTATTTAGTTGCACACAGTTGTTTAAAAAGTGTTTAAGATTCTCATTTTCACTGAATAATATTATGTAACATCCTTTATTTCCTAAATGAATCCAATATTATTATACAGGTGCTTTGAAACGGGACCCCCCCACCCCACCCCTTTTCCCACGTGTCTTGTACGATAAGGTTTCTTCGATTATTTCTTTTTTATATAAAATATATTTGTTTGACATATCCACAAAGTATTGCAACTGAAAATTCCAAAATTTAAACTATAACTAGCCTTTCATACTCTCTGATACTTAAACAGAACCCGTTCTGTTGTAGAATCGGAGAGTATGAATTTTTGAATATGGTATACAAAAACATTTAATTTATTCCTTTAAAAAATTCAAAGAACTTTTGGGGAACGGAACATGGGGACGGGGTCCCGATCCTAAGCACCTGTGTATTAATTATAGACTTTCTCTTATGTATGCATAATTTACAGCCACGTAGCATCGTTTTTGAAAAGGGGGGGGGGGCAGCCAGAGAATTTTTTTTATACTTACCTGAAAAAGTTGATAAGCAAAAAAACAACAACAACAACAAAAAAGGAAACTTGCCCAAAGTCGAAAATCCTATTAGGGGATGGGGGGGGGGGGGTAAATGCCAACTTTTTTCAGTACCATTTATTATACTACATTTTCTGTAGTTGGAGGGACCAGCCTTTCAATGTACATTTCCTATAGTATAAGTAAGGTTGGGGAAAAAAGAAGGGGGGTCAGGCCCCCTGCCCTCCTCCCCCTGTTGCTACGTGCCTGATTTAATTAATCAAGGTGCCGTCAGTACTCGCTGTGCAGTGGAACCTTTAAAGTAATTATGACGTCATAGTGAATTTTGAAAACACCCAAATGACTGAATTCCCCGCGACCTTAGTGACGTAACAGCTTTTTAACGTGATAAACAAACATGCTTTGGAAACGGCAAAATGTTGAGAGAAAAAATCAAGGAGTTAGTATAGAGGCAAAGAACGCATTCGGGGCATAGAAAATTAATTTACCTCCTGGCTGGGAACTGTGGTCACATAGTTAGATTTTGGAAGTTTTTCAACCCAGGGAGTTCCCGTCTACAATGTTTGAATCTGCGAATGAAAAGTAAGTTTTAGTTTATAAAATTTAAAAATCGGCTAAATTCAGGTTAAAAGTTGTTTTATTTGCTATTTTTTTACATTTCAGATCCAATATATATATTTTCTGTATGTCAAAATCAGATCTAACATTTAGATCTAGATATGTTCTATCGTTAAAATGATAAATGTTCTTCGTGCCCGGTGGTGAGATTCTGTCCCGAGACACAGATTTTTCCATCTAGGAAAATTAGGGAGGGGGGGTCTAACGTAAAAAAAAAATCAACTACCATGACATTCAATAATCAAGGACCCGTTTTACAAAAGAACGCACGACTCACACTTAGATTAATTGTAAAATCTTGCAAAATAAAAGGCTCTGTTAAAAATTGCTCGCATAAAAATATTTTTACCAAACTCTTTTTGAGAAGATTAAAACCATTTTCAATAATAATTAATGGGTCCCTGATGAATATACGGACCTAAGAAATATAACAATTTTTATTCATTTATTTTTGGGGGGGGGGATGTAAAAGACAGAAAATCATTTTTTTTTCAGGAATAGGTCCAGGTTTTTTTTTCCCAGGAACTTCCCGGGAGGGGGTGTTGAAGGTCATTTTTTAAGTTACTTTAACATAAGAACAATTATAACTCGGCAAATTCTAGAAGGATTCTCAAAAAACTGTCACAAACTGACGGTATGCTCATAAGATTGTACCTTTGTTAATCATATTCAAAGAATTTTCAAAATGATGTCATTGTGCTGTATTTCGAATTCAATATTTTCAAAGTTATAAAATGGATTCGCAATAGAAGAAAGTCAAATCCTTACATAAGTTTCACTTTATTTACTTTTCCGTTCAAAATTCAGTTAAGGTCAGATGACACGTTCCTCAAATATATGTTTTGTATCTCTTGGTATTATATAAAAAAAATTATTCACATTTGTCATTTTCTTTTGATTTTTACACTGTTCTTAAAATGTTTTTAAATATAAGGGAAACCAAAAATTGTGTTATAGGCCATTTAGAGGATTATCCATAAGGGTTATATAAGAAATATGACCCTATGGTATCTTGGCCAAATGCCTGGTAAGGTACCCTAATTTTTTGTGAGGAAACTTGTTTAAGTACCTATACTTCAATGAAAAATTGTTACGAAAAATTATATATTTTTGAGGAACGTGTCGTCTGACCTTAAGCTACATACCATCATATACATTTTCTTTAACAGTTTTTTAAGTGCTTGATTCATCATTGTATTTTTATTTTTCAGATTCAAAATTGGACCCTTGAACAATTCACCATACCCCATGCTTGGTGATGATCAAAACAAGGTAGATATATATTTTGTTAAATTGTTGAACATTGCTGTAAATATTTTTTTTATAAATCTATACATGTAATTATGAATAATTATTTACAAACGTTTGAGATTGGTCAACAGGTATCGCAGATTTTTTGGGGTGTTTGTCCTTCTCCATTTCAGATACAATGTATATATTTTTTAAATACACGTATAAAATTTTCACATTTCAAAAAGCAAGGATGATTTTAGTCGATATGATAGTTTTCTGTAAAGTACATTTTTGTTAAATCTTTATTAAGTTAATAAAGCCAAGGAGGCAAAGCTAAATTTTAATTTTTAGTACTAGATGATTTTTTTTTCAGATCACCAATGCTTACATTGAGGATTTTAAAACAGTAGGTTTTGGCCGCAAAGATTCGCAAAAATATCCCTGGTACAACAACCCTTTTGACCCTAGAATGTAAGTTTTAGTCTTCTTTGTTTGTTGTTAAACATCCCTCTCAAGAATATTTCACTCAAATTGAGATGCTGAAAGCAAGTTTCGAAAAAAAAATATTGAACATTGGTTTTGGTTAATTTTGACAGGTCTTTCCATGGTTTTCAACATTGTCTCTTCAAGCAGCAAGATGAAAAAGACAATGAACAAACCAAAGCCAGACTTACAGAAAATGTTTTCTTGGCTCTTGACAACCCATCTGCTGTAATGAATGACTATTTATACGGATACAGAGAGTACCTCAAGAACCTCTCGGGGCTGCCCACCATCCACATCGGGTCCGGAGATGACCCAGGCGACATAGTACACGACGACGGATCCCAGGAATGCAAGCGTCTGTTTCAGCGAATCCGCTCACAGTCCGTAAGATCCGTGTTTCCAATGGAAAATGAAGCTCTGGAAAATGCTGCTCTTGGGAAGGCGCTCACGGAGACAAACTGTCAATTAACAGAAAATCATAGTCAGCCTGACAGAATGGATCAGCTCTGCTTAAATCCGTCTCCAGATCTTTCAAAGTATCAAACAGGCAACGCAAATGAAAGTTTATTGCAAAAGTCACTTGAAAAGTTATGCGACGGGATTGCTGAGGAGGCAAAAGAGACTGACCAAATATTGATCCCTACCTCACGTGCAGCAGTAAACAAACCTCAGACTCCTCCGGGGTTTTCCTCCAAGAATTTGGCAAACAATGGAGGGTGTTTTGAAACTGCACATGTAATCAACGAAACTGTTACGAAAGACTCGACACTCGAAGAGAAAACTTTTAATCAATATTTCTTGACGAAAGATAAACATGTAACAGACGATAGCTCACATTTACAAAAGGAACGAAAGGCAGCAGAGAAAATACATCAGTCTTCATCGTCAATGTCCAGAAATTTACAAGAGGCGGTAGCAAAACTTATCCCTGAAGAAGTTCATGACACGAAGTTAACAAGCGGACAACCAGACAAGCATATACCGAGTGGACAACCTAACAAGAATTTACCGAGTGAACAACCTGATACGGAGATACCAAAAAGCGGACAACCAGACAAGAATTTACCGAGCGCACAACCGCACGAAAAGTTACCAACCGAACAACCTGATAAGAATTTACCAAGCGGACAACCGGACAAGAATTTACAGAGCGGACAACCAGACAAAAGTTCACCGAGCGGACATCCAGGCAAGAATTTACCGAGTGGTCAAACACAAGTCCAGCAACCCACAGAAGAAGAGCAATCAAAAGACAAAAAAATTACGCATTTATCAGACATTAGTGGAGGAACGACTCCAGTTTCCAAAGAATCGAGCAACTCAAGGTACATCTTTTTATTCTCTCTTTGCAGACTACTTTATTTAAGAAATAAGGTATCATTTTTTGAGTTTTATTGAGATGTAAAACGGGTTGGTCACGTGATCAAATCCCATAAAGCCCGAAGGGCTTTATGGAAGATTTGATCATGTGTCAACCCGTTTTACATCTCCATAAAACTCAAAAATGATACCTTATTACTGTATATTTACATTTGTGACTTATTTATACTTTCTATTTGCCTTTTAACGTGTGAAATGCGTTAATTTTTCAAACCCAACGGCATGTATGTAATCCACTAGACGCGCGTCGACCCTTTATGACGTCACAGAGAAATTACGTGGAACGTTTATCCAAACGCACATCTATGACCTCTTGACCCCAAACCTGTATTTACACAGTTATAAAAACGCTTGCCTTCAGTAGTATTATGTAAAGGAAAACATTTGCAAATGTAAATATTGATCGATAAATGTAAAGTTTTACTAAAAGAATTCCACTCATATATGCACACCCAAATATACTAGTACTATAATTCAGATGTACTTGTTTTTCAGTTGGGCTGAGAAGCTGTTTTACAAAGATGTAAATGGAAAAGAAAAGTGTTCCAAAGAAGGGTAAGAATGTCATCAAACGAAATAAAGACTGTTAGAAGCAACCCATTAATATCATTAAAATCCATGTAATGTTTCAGGTAATAAGTTTCTATGTTGTAGGAAATCTAGTCTTGAAAATAATAAAGTAAATGTGGCAGAGAAAGCATCGAAGACAATCAAGTCCAATTTAAGGCCAAATTCAGAACCCTTCATTCCACCATCGCTCGCCTCAAAGTCTAACAATGCACTGCAAGTTCAAAACAAAACTTTATTTACACACGAGGTAAGATATGTCAACTTACAGTTTTACTATACATGATAATGATTTAAGAAAAATACCAAATCACGTATATTTACATTCAATCCTAATGATGCCATTTACTTTGCAGGATTTCCAACCGAGACATTATGCCCAAAACCTTGTACCACACGCACAAAACAACTACCTTCCTAACATTCAGCCCGCACCGTACCCACAACAACTGCCATCACAGAGTCTGTACTTTCCAACAAACGTACCACCCCCACCAGTTCACGGTTTGGCCCCTGTTATTGCTCAACAGAATTATCGCAATCCGCATGAAGCATTCCAAAACGCGAACTGGTTTAACGACAATGGTGTCGTGGCTCCTCCGGATTACAAGAGATATCAGTTCCAGCCGCCTCTTCAGAGCCCATTGATTCCTTCTGTTGTGCAGAACAACCAACTGTTCAACCAGAATTACCCATACAACCAAGGGTTGTTAAATTACAACACACCAGATAATTTGTTGCCACATGACATGACAACAAACGTTATGTCAGTATACATTCGGTCGACAGCATTTATGTCCTCCACCTTCCAGCAGAAAAATCAGCCCCAGCATTTGTATGCCTTTAGGGAATCCCGTAACAGTTTCCCTTACAATTTCAACAACAACAACACGACTAATGACAACAACAACAATAACAACAACAATTCGTTGTCAGACAGAAGCGCTAGTTGTCTTGAAACAGAAGAGCGCGTTATTCCGCGTATTGAGTTCCGTCGGAGTCGGAGCTGTGAGGATTTGGTGTTAGACGGCTTCAAAGGACGAGCCCGGCCCAGGGCTATAAGGTCTAACTTGATAAGGATTTATCCCACCAATAGTTGACTTTTTCATGACTAGTTTCTCGTTGTTTTTCGACCAAAATATACTCAATGATTGTTAATTATTTGATTTTCTAACTTGGTTTTTTAAATATAAAACTGTTTCATGGCTTGTTGTTGTATTTACTATTTGTAAATAAGATATACAACAAAGTTCCACATATTGCTCAGTATACTCTTTACTACACATC